>NW_013541512.1:0-259410 GCF_000499545.2 Eimeria tenella
CCTAAACCCTAAACCCTAAACCCTAAACCCTAAACCCTAAACCCTAAACCCTAAACCCTAAACCCTAAACCCTAAAACCCTAAACCCTAAACCCTAAACCCTAAACCCTAAACCCTAAACCCTAAACCCTAAACCCTAAACCCTAAACCCTAAACCCTAAACCCTAAAACCCTAAACCCTAAACCCTAAACCCTAAACCCTAAACCCTAAACCCTAAACCCTAAACCCTAAACCCTAAACCCTAAACCCCTAAACCCTAAAACCGTAAACCCTAAACCCTAAACCCTACGTCCTAAATTCTGAAACCCTAGAGCTAACACTAAACCCTAAACCCTAAACGCTAAGTCATAAGCCCTAGGCCCTAAATATCAAGCCCTAAACCCTAAGCCCTACGCCCTAAACCCTAAGCCCTAATTCTTGAACCGTAAACCCTGAACGCTAAACGCTGAACCCTAAACCCTGAAAAACCTTAAGCACTAAAATCCTAAACGCTGGACCGTGAGACCTAACGCCTAGACGGTTCGAATTGTCATTCATCAGTTTTTTCCACTGGTTCGTGTCACAAATGCATTGGGTTCGATCAATACTGACTTTGTGGACATAGAAGTCATTGGCAACGCGAAAGTCAGACAAGGATGTATGCTTTCATTGCGGCGACAGGTGCAAAGTCATATAATTCATATTTGATTTTCCATGTATACACTGCAAAAAGACTGCGAGATATCCCCCAATCATGCTGCTCAGCGCTGCTAAACGGTGCTGCATAGCCTTTCACGGACTCTGCTTATCTGCTTATCAGTAATGCAACCTTAATGCAGCTGAAGGCATCAGATTACAACCGGAAAATTCAACTAAATACTTGGGACTAATAATGAAAAACAGAACTCGTAAACAATCCTAAGTACATAGCCCAGTCAATAAAATACAGTGAGTCGGTGTCTACAGAGATATGCTCGTGCCTAAGATGGGTTGGGCATTGACAACACCTAATCCTCTACAGACGATTGACTGCAACTACCATAAAAGGACACGCTTTATGCGCTTTCATGGCTTTATGTGAATTCAGCTCTGTATTCCAAGACTGCAACTTCCTAGATCCATTGGTACCCTTTTCTCAGATCCAAAGTAGAAACTGAATTAACGGGCTGCCACTGCAAAAGGGTCAGATTTTCAGACTGTAATATTCTAATTTTCAAGAATTTCATAAATGCAGGCTTACGATGAGCTGAGCTGAGGAGACATTTTGAACCGTCTTGAAACGTATGAAACAGCGGTGCGGCACGACTAGTTTGCGAGCTTGGAATGGCTGGCAAGATTCAGGAAGACAATTGATACCTCACAAACACATTATTCGTGAAATAATGTTTTATGCTGTACATGAGACACTGGAAAGTAGAACTGCGCGCTTAGTTTCCCGGAATTAATTTCCAGTCTGTGTTGGCCCTGAGACTGTGGATAACCGTGACGACGCTACAGGATGGTCCACTGAGGATCACAGCACGAAAAGAACGCGCCTCCCTCTAAGTGACTATTCTTGAATCGTTTTAAAGAAAGATAACTTGTATTTTGCCATATTTTTGTGCTACCAAATATGGGCTGCTTGTTTTTTATAGTATCCACTTGCTTTAGTGGAGCCAACGCCGTTCTCGAGGCAAAATGTGCATCCCAGACCACGATGGGCACATATACTCAGGAACCTGAAACATCGATGCAGCACTATAACCTTTCAGGAGTGATGGGAAAACGCCACAAAACTACTTCTTTCCTCACGGCTCTGGCATTGTTATCAGCCACAGTGGCTGTGGGGTTCATGAACGTGCACTGCTACATGTCTTTAAGGCCCTATTCCCTTGGAAAAATAAACGGTCCACGTGGACGGTCTTTGTCGGTTGGCGGCAAATTTCCCTGTTCTGTATGTCAAGAAAGTCGAACATCCCCGGGGGAGGATTTCGGGGAGGGCAGGGCAGTAATCCGGCAATGCATGTGTTCTTCATGAGATTTTCGCTGAAACGTAGCGTCTATATCGGTGGAAATTGCTTGCTACACTGGAGACAGCTATCTAGAGGAAACGTTGTTACCCGTTCTACCCGTAAGGAAGAACTCCCGACTCTCAACGTGGTGAGATAGCACTGCGCCTAGTCCGCAGTCTGCAGCCCGCCTTCCACCAAGTATTACATGCTAGAAGCTAGGTTTTTATCAAGTGACAGACGCTGCCAGAAGCAGCGTCACATACAGAATATTCATTCCCTATTTACACCCGCAACTGTGCCGTTTTAGGGCCAGGCAAAGCTTCAGGTGTAAAATTGATAAGTGGCTTTGCGACACTCTTAACAAAAATTCTAGGCAGTGCTGCCGACGATTCTCCACGTACGCTTGCAGAATGAGACCAAACAAACTAGTTTGCTTTAGACTCTGTGGAGAATGCTGCGAGGCAGATAAGGGAGTAGCATAATACCGTTGAGCAAGCCGTTAACTTCATAAGACCAACGCTGCTTCCCTTGCTCCATGTAGTGCTTCCTGCGCTGCGAAAACGTGGAATGCGATCAGGCCTGTGTGGTCTTTCCGAAGGCTTATCAACTCTTCAGTGGCGTTCTAGCTTTGTTGCTACCATAACTTCCTACGGCAGTGTGCTCACCCTGACGTATTAGCATCCAGAAAGGAATTGCAGCAGCAATGCAGTCCACCAGACCAGCACTGCAGTTGCGATTACTCCACTAGGCCATTGATTGATATTCATGCACACGGCACGCTAAGTGTTTAAGAGTGCGCACAGCTATTTGTAGAGATTTGGGCGAATGCAAACGAGCACTGCGTCGCGCCAGCCAAGTCTAATTGCCCGCCTTGTGGAACTAGCTTGTCGTGTGTGCAAGCAGTCTGCCTGCAGCTTGCCTGCTAGACAGGCTGCATTGTCGAGCTGCATGTTACGATTTTCCAAGAGTTGAAAGCACACTCTGACAATCTGGTGTCGCTAGAAGGCAAATGAACAACGCTCGGCACTGCAGTGCTGCTGCAAGACCCCTGACGAGAAGCCTCAATACGAAATTCATGCTGTTCCTGGGAGGTGTGAGAATGCTCACTTGTGGTCCGTTGCCAGTATTTGTGCCGACACAAACTTCGCGTTTGTGAGTTGCGTGTGGCTCAGCAAGTATGTATTACTCTAGCTCTAACGTACTCGTGCACCGAAGAGAAATTTGGGCAGTGCGTTCGACGCGCAGCGGGAGTGCAAAAGTGTGGGCCTAATTTCCGTATAGCACTGCGGAATAGCTCACGTAGGCTAGATGGCTTCGACATGATATATATGTTTCGAGCAATCAAAGTGTAGCAGCCCATGATGCGTTTATTGCCGTGAGCGTTAGAGATACGGACGTACGTGTATGGAGATATGCCAGAACCAGGCGTTCACTACGTTAGCATAGGACGTGCGGTTCATGTGTTTTATGGGAAACCCCGAGCACGGGACTACGGCAAAGTCGACCATTCTGCATTTCCGGATTCACTTAGTGACGCAGTATTTTGTTCTGCAGGACGTGGGTGATTGAGCAGCGCCAAAGCAAAATACTTGATTTCATGGGCTTACAGCGTTGAGCGCAAAGTTGTGTATGGAGGGCAAGCGCAGGGCGTGTGAATACAGGGTGTGCAGTGATGAATAACTAACAAGATCTTTTTTCCAGGAAGGCTAGAGATTGGGTGGAAAGGCGTGAGAGGTGGTCTCGAGCAGTAGACGAAGTTGTGGAATGTTTGCCTTGATCATGCTGGGAGTATCCAAGACTTGCACTACAGCAGGAAGTGTGTAATGTTTCGGGAAACAGAGCATCGTGACGCAGTAAATCAGGAAGCGTAGGTTGAGGGCGCGCTGATACGGCAAGCGCAGCTTGAGCCAAGGAACGGGCGGCGCAGGTGTTTCATCTGAAGGAATTAATTTGGGTGCGCGAACGCGCTCGGCATTTGTTTCGGAGCGCTAGCATGCAGACTGCCTTGATATTGACCTCTGCCTCCCTCTCAACAAATTCCACAGGGTCCACCAAATCAACACCGATGCGGACAAAGTGACCCTTTGCATATTGCAGCTTTCAGCACTTTGCGTCACACTGTTTCTTACGCCGTGTCGAAAGACTTAAAGACGAACGCGACTAAGGCGACATAAGCATTGCCTTCACGGTAAAAGCGGCAGCCCTAGTTCGTCAGCTAAACAGCCTGGACGGATTATTGGCAACGCCCGTGGCAGCACATTTTGACAAGATTCGGATTTTGTGAGTTCGCTGTGGTTGTCTGCGAGCGGAAAGATCTTGACAGGAAGGTTCAATGCGAAATGCATGCTGTTCCTGGAAGGTGCGAGAATGCTCACTTGTGGTCCGTTGCCAGTATTTGTGCCGACACAAACTTCGCGTTTGTGAGTTGCGTGTGGCTCAGCAAGTATGTATTACTCTAGCTCTAACGTACTCGTGCACCGAAGAGAAATTTGGGCAGTGCGTTCGACGCGCAGCGGGAGTGCAAAAGTGTGGGCCTAATTTCCGTATAGCACTGCGGAATAGCTCACGTAGGCTAGATGGCTTCGACATGATATATATGTTTCGAGCAATCAAAGTGTAGCAGCCCATGATGCGTTTATTGCCGTGAGCGTTAGAGATACGGACGTACGTGTATGGAGATATGCCAGAACCAGGCGTTCACTACGTTAGCATAGGACGTGCGGTTCATGTGTTTTATGGGAAACCCCGAGCACGGGACTACGGCAAAGTCGACAATTCTGCATTTCCGGATTCACTTAGTGATGCAGTATTTTGTGGTACAGGACGTACGAGGTTGAGAAGAGCTAAGGGAAAATGCTTGTATTTGCGTTCTTCACGCAGACAGCCTTTTTCTTACAGTGCTGCATTTGATGTACTTCTTCCGGGGAAGCGCCGTTCGGGGTCCAATCTAAGCAGAGGGACGCGAGTCATATTACGGGTTCTGTGTGGATTCAGGTGTGACGAAACGAAATATTGGACTAGGTCACATCTGTGGTATGCTCTGCTTCTTTGAGTGCTGCTAAGGAAGAGCTAATTTCGGAGCATTGCAGCGTCGTTCGCGAACAAATCCCTGATGTTCTGCCAAGCTTGTCCGAATGTGTTTTCATCATAAGGGAGAGCTTCGCCGAATGATTCGCACTCCTAGTACCATGAGTTCTTTGCATACACGCACGATGCTTAATCTAATGGTTTTCCCCGCTGTAGCGTCCTACCGTCAAAAGGTGTCCTGCGTGTCTCCCATACTCCAATATGTCGGAACTCGCTGTTATGTCAGTGCAGCTTGAATACCTGTTGCAAGATTATGCAGTTGCTGCAACCAAATTGTTGCGTGGCGCATGTTCTGCCTCTCCCTTGCATATTGGTCTGAGGAGCGGACGGTAAGCGCTTCGCGCCTGCAGGTAGATTGCTTCTCCATTGGCATTTTCTGCACAGTTGCAGGTTAATCACAGTTGCTTTAAGTAAACAGGTTGCTGTGTAGGGCGATCCTCATATATGCTTGCGCGATATTAATTGCCCATCATAAACTGTAGCTTCATCATTCCCGTTCCAGCCTCCAATAAGAACATTGTCAAAGCAAGCTAGCCTTGAGGGAAATCCTGCATATCGATGGATAATTTTGAGATCAATTCTCAAGACTATCGGAATCGTAAGCTCCATTAGTGGTGCCGATTTATAATCCTTGTGGAAATGCACGTTGAACGTAAATGTGATTCGATTGTGATGTTTCCGTGATATGGCGTGCGTGGCGTGCAGTGACTGCCCTGTCCTGAAAGGCAACTTTGATTCACACTATGCTGTGTGCGAAGCAAAATGTTCAGTTACAAGTTGGATCCTCAGTGATCAAGGTGACTTAGGGATGCACGTTATGTCTATGTCTCTGCTTCGTGCTGGGCTGGGGAATGAACTGTTGTTTTTCATCCTGGTTGGAATCGCCTTCAATAATGCTATGCCTACCTTCATTTTCCTTCCGACAGAGTTGCGTAGATTGTGCCTTGTCGTTGTTATTTCCTTCTGTTTTATCGTTCGGGCAATGTTTTTGACAAAAAAGGAGCTTGCAGAAGTAAATGATGTTTTGGTACCTTGTGACACATAGCAGTGAAAGCAAATGAGTAGTTCATTCGTACGCAATTCCTGATCTTGCGGGTGTACGGCAGAATTGCATCTCCAGCTTTTAGGCATCAATCGCGCACATGGTAACAGGTGTAAGCTGTCATTTCGATATGCATTCGCAGCGCTACATTATGGTCAGAATTCGCACGTTTGTCGTGCCATGGCCTTGGCAACTACGAACCAATTTTCTCTTTTGCAGAACAGCCATAGATTCAAAGCTGCTGGTTCTTGCAGGGTATTGCTGTGCGGCCTTCCGTGGCATTTTCCTAGTTGTAATACACATGCCAGCCCGGCAGTTTTTTCTCCAAGCAGCACTTTGCCATCTAGTGGCGTGTACTATACGTTCAAGGAGCGCAATGTACCACCGCTTCCTGAGCTTATGGACAGAACTTCTTCCGGCTGGCAAGCCTCCACATCAGACCAATTGTTTCAAGCTTTTTCGCTGTCTAAGCGCAACGAGCATAGGAGCATGCTACCTATACCAATTCAGAGAACTGGGTAAAGCATTAGCACAACCGTTTTTGCAGTTTTGCTTCGTCTACAGTCAGTACGCGAATAATGGGGACAACGTCTAAAAGCACACTATTTCATAGTCGCGAACCTCTGCGCCCTAAACAGATTCGAGAGTTTGGTGGAGTGTATGAACCAGATGCCACTCAGCCGTCACTGCGTCACTCAAGATTGTGGAGTTGACGCGCTTCGCGAATAGGCAATACCTCAGAATTTTCCATAGCCATTCTACCGTGAACGTGTGGACGACAATCTGTTGTTTTCCAGGAGGTATGTAATTTCGTAGTGGAGTACATAATGCGCATTGTCCCCTCATTTATTCTCGCTACATGCGCAGTGATGCTGAGGACTCAATTCTTGCCCACTTCTTCACTGTAACACAGCAGCAAGAAACCAAGTACGATTTCAGTCATCCCAGGCTCTATAGCACTGGGTGGCAGAAGTAACCTTCCGCTGCACGCTGCTTTGCGAGTACTGTTCATGTGGTTCACGGATGCTGCCGAGTGTAGAGAAGTGGATGATTTAACGCATATCTGCATGTGCGTCTGTACTACTAAGAACGTGCGAATTTGATCACGCTTAGTCACTGCAAGCCGTGACGCTCGCGTGCGCTGGCTATTACCACAACCAAGAGTGCTACATGGCCCAGTTAGGAAAGGCCTGATACTTGCAAACGTTCCTGTAATCCCCTTCTAAAGCTCAACTGTTACCCTTGAGCATGTTTGCATCCACGCAGCACAGCTGGCGGAGGAGCTACAACATCAGCAGCCTATAATATTTAAGTCAGTTACTGGAGTCGGGACTTGTGAAGGGAATGGTACGTGATGAGTGTACTGCCACCTCGACTTTCCTATCTTGTTTGTACTGGCAGACACTTTGTTTCAAGTTGCGTCAGCTGGAATATCCGTCTGAGCTTGCGTCCACGTACTAAACACTTGCATTGCATTGTGGAAGATTGTGGTTCGCCAAAACGTGATCGAGACTTGCGGAAACATCGAGCTTTGCTCTCTCTGGAAAATGATATGGATTTGACAAGAATCCAGTTGGAGAAGAAGCTGGCTTACTGCGTCTCATTTTTTCCAATCAGGAAGAAACACAATCCTAGGGACGCTATTTTTTTGGATTCTTTTTCTTGCGCCATTGTGCTCGTGCCATTGTTGTCTGCTAATTTTCTGGTCATTCGCCACAAAGAGGTTATGGCATTAAGCAGCTAAGTTAGCTTGTGGTTCAGTAATGTTTTAACAGTACGAGACATAACATGCGCAGCGTTGGGGTTGCTGGGCCAGAAGATAACGTTGGCTCGCTGGATGGCACTGCGAAAATTAATTCTTCGTGCGTACGCATTGTCGAACAAGGTTCTTTGAAGCTTTTAATGGAGTTTTCAGTGACGCTGCAGTGCGTGAGCATATCCGTAATGCCACGTGTGCCTGTTCCTGCCCAGAGTCGGCATATGCGTAAGTGGCACTGTATTTGCCACGGAACGTTTCCAAAAATTTCGTTATCCGCTTGTCGGACAGGTAATTCTTCAGGCGTGCCAGCTGAGCTCATTTGATAGACACCTGTTGAAAATAACGTGCATTGTTTTCAATGCACATAATCAAATGAGTTGCAACTATAACAGGGTGAGATTGACTTCAACTTCGACGAAGGAAAGGCATGGATTATTTATGTTTGCTAGCCCAATTACTGAACACGTAGCTGCAGTTCAAAAGAATTGCATCAAATTGGGTCCAGCTGCTAACAGTCTGCGAGACACCACTGTGAGTGTGAGCGTGAGTGAATGCCGAACAGATGGTATGTGGCTCATCGCGTGCCTTTGCCAAAGCAACAGAAGGCATCCTCCAGATAACATAACGAATGTTTCTTCAACCGTGTCGATCTTGAGGGTTGAAAGCCATGAAACGACGTCGAAAGTCCTGTGGCGGCAGAAGGATTACCACCGTGACTTCTCTTTGAAACTTCGTGCTGAAAAGCGGGCCTGCTGCGGAATGCGTTGCAGTTTCTGTTATGCTTCTTTCTCAAATGTCCTTCTGTGAAGTACAGGCATGCATATAAGCGACATGACGCAGTTGTTCGAATTTTTCCAGCTTTTATTGTCCTTTGGATGCGCAGGAGCCACGTCACCGTCATTTGCGGTCTGCTCTCTGCTTACGACGTAGGAAGGATAGTTGCTGAGGTGCGCCCTGGACGCGTTTTGTAGAAGAGCACAGCCACAGTACATGTTGTACTCTAACTTTGCCACGATAAAATTCCTATTCTATAGGGCCCTCTTGAAATTTTGGCCACGATTGCCTTTTAGGTCGGCGGGAGGGGTACATAGGGGCTTTATTTGTAAAGGGCTTTATTTGCATCCGGGCACCGTTGCATTAACGCAACACGTAGGCTTGCCAGGATAACGTCGCTGGCTCCGTAGTTAGTCCAAATATCGATAGTTTCTTCGGCAGATCGCGCCACTAGACCAACGTAGGCGTTTGCTGCCGTACAGATGCGATGCAATTTTGGGTGTCCTTCGAGCAATTGCAAATTACAGGTTCACGAATGCTGCACAGCTGTCGCAATTCTGTAGCTTTAGAACACGAGAACTCTCCACAGGTTTTGAAATGGCGTTTAGAACGTGCATAACTCGGGGATTGATTGATGCACAACTAGACCTAGGTAGCTGTCTGATGTTTCTAGTCATCATGTCAATCTTTTTGTGCCCGAGATTATCACCTACTTGTGCCTTCGCACCTGAGGTGTGTTCTATAGACTGCCCAGATGTTCCCTCTTTAGGACTAATGAGGAGCAACTTGTATACTGCCTTGTGCCGGGCTTGGAGTAGTCCGTGCGCTTGTTGACTAAGCGTGTGGAAGCTTCTGGATGCGTTGATGGGAAGACGATTCAACCACGGCAACTATGCGTCCTCGTGGTAAAAGCTCAGTGGCGTCTGTATCCGCTCTGAAAACATTCGCCTTGATGTTCATGTTGGTGAATTTACTGGCCGACTCTGCGGCGGCGTGCGGGCGTGTCTCTGCGGGAGATTTGCGTCAGGCAGACTGTTGCAGTTGTCAGGTGTGGAGCGGCACAACCAGCGTTGTTTGGATCTGGACGTCGCACAGCTAGTACGTTTGTCTGTGTGGCTTGCGAACTACAGTGGCCATATCAATGCACGCAGTGAAGCTGCAGTCAATGCACATGTGTTTTTGTATAAATAACGCCAGAACAGCTGGATCCAAAAGAGTGAGGTCCATTAGAATGTGATTCCTTATTGCTGCACCCCAGCTGTATGAATGCCTTTTTTTCGGGCTTTAGCAATGCTTATTGGTCACTCGATAACAGAGATGGCGGCAGAGCTTATGTAGCATCTTTCACAGTTTTGTAGCTGGTATTTCTGCTAGTGCTAGTATACTGTATCATCAGGACAGCCGCACTGACATGAAATTTACACAAATTCGTAATCACAGTCTTTCCGGGATATCTCGCACAGCCGCATCAAATAAAAAGCGAATGCTTCTTACTCAGGGAGTGTGTTAAAGTAAAAGTGCTTGTATTGTCTCCTCTGTACGCATGCTGCTACCGCTGAAATTTTTGCGGTGAAACTAAATAGCACGGCAAACCTGAGATACGGAGGCACATTTGTTTGAAGAGAACGCACCTATTTTAAGCATGATGTGTTGAGAACGCGAACGATGTGTTTCTAAGAGAAAAGCCATGCCTTTGTGTTCTAATATGTATGGCTTAGGTGGGGGTGTCGTGCAGGATATATATCTTCAGCTCAGCTCGACCGAGAAATCTTTCAGATGGGGCCGGCAACATTGCTAAATGACAAAAACAGTATATTGCGCCTCTCAAAGGCCTTCTGATTGTAGTTCCTGTTTTTTTTGGGGATTGCTAATGGCCTGCAGCCCGTTCAAAACTACGTTTTAGCCAGGGCAAATTTCGTAAAATTTTTGTGTGCCGATGTGTCAAAAGTTTGTCCGGTAATCATTGCTTTACTACTGGGGGTGTTGGTGTCGGTGTTTGAGTCAGCATAAATGGGAGATTTCTGTCTCGACCACTCGCTCTCTGGGCATGGTAAATTGATCTTGGATGCAGTTCAACACTGCTGTCAATCCATTGTATAGGCAGAGACACTCGTGACTCGCGAGATGAGGGAGATTACGATTAAATCTTCAGAGATGGATAACCTTTTATGTAAAAAGCATATTTATGCCTCGGGCATTTGGCCAGTTAACAGCTCCACTCGACAAAAGTAGTGGATCTAGGAGTTCTCGAGACGTGTAATCAAACGAGAAAAATTAAGGAAGAATATTTTTGTGGGCTTGCATGCAGAAAAATACCTCAGGATTCAAGCAAAATGGCTCAGGTGCAAAAGAAAGGCAAGTAGCCATTCCCTTATTCTCGAAGCTGATCCAAAGAGACAACAAAAAGGGTCAAACCGACCTAGAATGTTTTCGAGACGCGCTGCGGACGTCAAATCCGGAATTAAAGACAAAGTAAGCACAAACCAGCACAAGCCTTGCAGCGTTTGCATGTAATAAGCCTGTGAGGACTAACGGCCATAAAGACCTAAGATTAATATACCCCGCAGTAATGCGCATAGTTGATACTGACCTCAACTTACGTCAGTGCATCCAATAGATTGTGATCTGCGGTGTTTCAGACATGGTTATAAAAGGCATGAGTGCCTGCCATCATTCTAGAGCAAACCTGGTGCAGGGCGTGCCCATACAAAAATTGGAAGTTCCTGAACTTCGAATCCGGGATTGTGTGAAAATAACAAACGAAAAATAGCAAGCAATGGATCCACCACGAAGTACGTCAATTTTGGGGCTGGAAGCTGTCTACTGAGCTTTTTTGCTAGTTATGCAGTTCTCCCGAGCGCGCTTTTGTCTACCAAGTGTTCGATGTGTTGTGTGGGATCCCACATGCAATGTAAGCGTGCATGGTTACGCACGTGACGTTTGCACCTCGTGAGTGCTGGTTGAGATAGTCGCTGAGTCTTGAATTGTGTTTGCTGCTTATTCAGCGGAAGCCTAGGAAACATTCACCTAGGACAATGTGTTTCGTAGCAATACATACGAAAAAATTGATATAACGCATTATCGAGACACATTGTCAGGCTGCATGTGGTGTACCAAGAAATTTTATCGATCTAGGTATGTGCGAAGTTACGACACCAAGTCAGCTAAGAAGGATTTTCATGGATTGTCATTTTTGCGCATCAGCAGTTCAGTGATTGGTGGGTTGAGGTTCCACGGCCTGCACGGTGGCTTCCAAATGCGTATAAATTTTGCTAAATATGAGCTGCAGCAAGTGCACGTCGACAGTAGTGATTATTTGGAACGAGAACACAGTCTTGGGCGTATTGCTCTACAAATGCGGCAGACGACGTTCTTCGGCTATTCTATGACGTCCATTGCATACCACAACAGGACGTGGGTTAGATTGCGGTGACTTCATTGCAATGTAACATCATTTGCTATGTCGCAGCTATCGTTAAAGCTGAAAGTGCCTCCTATTGGGGTATGCCATGATATTGTTGAATTAGTAAAAGGCATACTTGAAGGCTTGAACACTAAATAATAAAAGGTCGCAATTTGCGCTAGACTGCAGGAAGTATGTGTTTGCTGCCACGAGGCAGTTTGCTGTCAATTCTCTGTACCGACTGTTTTTCGCCGTCTGGGCTGCAAAACGTGAGCTGCGAATTCACAGTCAATGGGGATTCAATGTGGGGTTTGATGCAAGGATATGCAATCGGCAGAACAACAAAGGCGTTTGTTGACGGCAGAGAGTCTGTTCAGCTGTTATATACGTTCCTAGCCGTCTTGTCGCGGTATCAATCAAGTGCATCTTCTTTTGGGAATCCAGAACGATGTGACATCGTTTGACATGCGCTAAACTGTTTCCACGTCTACGGTGTTTTGGAAAATGGGCCCTGCGCTGGATATTCTAGAGCTGGAGGTTCGTGGATAACGAAACCCGAGAAATCAACAATCTTCGATTCTCGGAAAGTGCTCTTTTTCATGACAAGTCCTGCAGTGGCAGCCAAAGAACAGTATATGTTGTTGCTATGCCGTCCGTCGTTCCGGTGTGATTAAAACAGCGTCAATGCTCTCGCTTGTCGCAATCTTCACTTGCTAGGAGCAAACAGAGTCGTATGCAGGGAATGACTTCGTCGCAGTGATCTCAGAACACAGTACTCCGTGGAATAGTGGCTGGCTGGTCAGGAGAAAACAATGAACGTAGCATCGGGACATGCTTTGCCAGACTAAAACATGCAAATTTCTCCCTACTATGTTTTACGATCTTGCTAGTGAAGGTCCAGTGGAGTGGATATAGGCACAGGCGACCTGAAGAAGGTTATCAACGGCGAAGCTACATCAAATGTGCTCATCGTGACTCGGTCACACTGCACTCTTGCGTGCGGAAGCGTTTGACGTATCATTGCTTGGATTACACGCCCAGGTATTTACTTTCATCTTTACTTTTACATGTCTGCGAGGCTTCAAACCGATTTTCTGGAAGTGTCTTCTGCGTGCTTCCGTGGAGCCCAGTTGTTTGAACTTCGCAGCAGCTGGGATGAAATGCTTGAGCTGTATATTGGTAAGACGTCTAACGACTCACTGCGAATGCTTTTCTGGAAAGGAACATACTTAGGAATATTGCGTAGCTTCACGCTGGATGTTTCAAGGCACTGCAGGAATGAATTTTATAGACATCTTGGTCGATTAAATATCATTGCGTCGCGTGCATGTGGCGGCTTTACACGTGCTTGCACCGATACTGAGTTGAACAATGTTGTTTGTGGACATGCGTGCGCAATTATACCTGTTTTTTTTGCAGAGAGTGTGCTGAGCAATGATATTTTCTGGGGGTCGGCCACTTCATAAAAGAGCCGTGAATGTACTGCTTAGTAATGAGCTATGTATGCTTCAAGGGGCAGATCTCCGCACTGATATTTTTTTGGGCAAATTGTCACGCGCGTCACCCTGACACAAGCTTGTTTGCTTCGGCTACCGTCTGTGATTTTGCTGGGCTACATTGCACTAGAACAATGAGACCACGCGGTGTTCATGCTTTGATCGACTCATGTGCTGTGTGTAAAATGCAACTGCTGCAAATGTCTTGCCGTATTGAATATTTGTAGAGCTGCGCGTGATCTGACATACACCTACACTCTTGCTACAGATATTAAGTCGATATTTTTACAATACTAATTCGTCATCGATACGTACATCGTGGCATTGTACTATTCGCCGGATATACTAGGTTGTGATCCCGTGATTGTAATGACAGGCATCAGATTCATTCCGTGAAATCTTGTGCACAGTGCACCTTATACTCGTGGTGATAATCGCACAAATGTGAGACGCCTGAGGTTTTTTCTGCGGTAAAACGCATGCTTTTCCTAATGAATATTGTATCTGTTCCTTTACTATGCTGAGCCAGAAGGTACGTTTTCTTTTTGGCACTTTCATTGCATTTGACTGAAGACACAGCATCTAGAATACTGAAAAATGAGCTCGTGACCTGATCAGCTGCTGTGTTATTAGGCTTTTGAAAAAGCATTGTAAATGCATGTTTGGTCACCACAAATTGTGTACGGAGTTACCGGAGCATGCACATCTACCGTTGAATTTGCATATTGGCTTTATTCTGGTTATCAATGTATTGATTCTCTGAACAAGCTTTCCGGAGTTTTGTGCTATGGCAATCAATGCTGTTTTTCAAAGGAAATTTTCCTCACAATTCTGAATGTATCTAACATTGGTTTTAAAATATCAGAATATAAGCCTGTACTGCACATCGCACTTAAATAAAAATTGATTTTGTATAGAGCGTGTCTTTTTGCTTACTGTTGTGGGTAAAAGTCTGAGAATGCTTGCGCGGTTTGTAGTAAATCTCTCCACATGCTGACGCGGGTTCGTTTAGTAAAAGGTGCCGGAGCTGCGTGTACTGTGCGGTCTATCCATCTCATGTCTGGCTGCATATGGATTTTTGTTTCAACCGCCTCTCAGTTATACTACTACTGCGCAGTTCCTGGATTTGTTTATATACGAAACAAACACAATTTACTCAAATGAATGCCCCATCGCGAAATTGCGCTACTGGGAATCACTTTTGGTTGATCATTAATAAAAATTTTAATTTTTGGGTAAAGGCATCTCCGAATACGTTTTTGGTGTATTGTGGGTGGTTCGGTAAATATGAAAAGTATTAGGTGGTCTTCGAGAACAGTTCGATAAACAAAGGCCCACGATGTAGCAGAAGCCTCAGCTCTGTTATCGTCCGTGATTTAACCGTACTTTTGTATCGTCGCACTTTGTGGTATCTGAGAGCTTGCCGTGCGCATGAGCATCATAGAGGCCGGTTCTACTAAGTTTGGGGGCGTGCTCAATGTTTCAATTTAGCACTATGCGACTAGAGCAGCAATTCGCTCAAGCAGATGAACTGACACGTGCTAGTTGAAAACGCGCTGGCTCCAGTGAGGGTCCTCGTGCAAAAACCCGTAACGTTGGAGTCATAGCTCGTATTTAACTCGCCGAACCAAGGTATTGTGAGGTCCTCTCACTGGAAGCAGTTCAAAACACTTTCATAATCTGTTTTGTCCCCGTATCTGTCATGGCAGCTGGCGCTTCCTCTATTTGCAGATGCTTGCGGAATGCAGTCCTAGGAGCACTGCCGTTGGGAAGTCTCAGGGTTTTATTTCTTGTTCTCTTCTTCCCAGAAAGTGGGTCAAACTATCGTACGTGCTGCTAGCAGATCACGTTGTTGGTGTTTTACCGTGTGTATTCGTTCCCAACAGCTGTTGGCACTTTGCAAGCAAAAGCACTCATAAAGGTAAATTGGTTTTGTTCTAAGAAACATATTTTATATGGAAACACCCTGGAGGCTCAAAAAACTTGCCCGCAGCAGCAACAACATCCATGTTGAGCACATAAAGATAACGCAATAGATTGCCTATTGAATGATATGCAATCCAGTAGCAATCATTGAAGTCTGTTTCGTTTGAAGTTGTATCCTGAGAAGTTGTATGCATAGGTTATGGCAGAAATTGCGTGCGCAAGAGTAATACGGGGACTCGCATGTTTTCCCAAAACCACATCTTTGTGCAATGAATGCACATTTCTATGAATGGCTACCGTTCATTCTTGTAATTAGTTGCTCAACGATATAAATTTTTTTCACGCTGGCAGTGCTTTGAAGAAAGTGCGCTCAGCTGTAGCCTAATATCCGTGGGGGCTCAGTGGCTTATCATCCATTCTTTCGCTTCATTCTTGTTGTCTGGAAACTCCGGCTATGTTTGCAAGATAAATGTGCGTATTCCCCGTTTTCGTCTGCATTTTCTGTAACTGAAGAGCATCTTTGAATTAAAGTTAGATGCATATTTTGTGCACGCGCTGCAATGACCGTCTGCCAAGCCATAATTTTTCTTTCAAAAGGGTTTTTTCTCCCAATATAGTTCTGCACCTAGCACTGCGTATAAATAGTTTTCTCGCTTCACAAACTCGTCTTGGTGCAGTTATGCACGCACCCAAAATGACACAACCAGGGCAAGCACTTATGAACGTTTCAGCGAATGTCGGTAGCTCTTCTTCTAGTAGCGTGAACCCGTCAAAAAAGTAACTTGAGAGCATTGTCTGTGCTCCAGAGTACATAATGCTGTATGAGAGGTAACATAACCTCCGCACACAGAAAGTACGGCGACCGCAGACAGCGGTGTGATACGAATCAATTGTTTGTCACAGGACAAAAGAGATCGCTCAACCAGATGAGATGCGCACGGGCCACTGATGTCACCAAACAGTATTCGTGGACCCAGCAGCGCAAAATGGCATATTATTCCGAAACGCATCTTCAATGTGTTAGATGAAACAAATGTGGCATTCAAATAACAAGTGGCCTCGAGATTAGTTTTGCTGCAGCAATAATGCGCAACAGGCTGAGTCGCACGTTTATTGTCAACGTTGCATTGGGACCGTGGCAGATTCTGCGGGTTCGTCAACGATTGTAGTTCCTCTGAGAATTGGTGCGACTCTCCAATCTATGAGCACAGGTGGCGTGCATAACAACGTTGAATAAAGCATCTACTAGGATACTGCGTTGCGGCTGCGCTGTGTAGGCAAGCGTGACGTGGAGGATTCGACATTCTGGTTGCGTCGTTTCGTTGCTAGTCTTCGCCTGAATCCTCACACGAAACTGCTGAGATTGTGTGCTGTCTCCGATGTGTTTCTCAGGCGATATCTTATGTGAGGCAGACTAAATATTGCGGGGAATGCAAAGCTCTGCACGCGCATTGCGCCTTGTGAATCGACGGCGTTTTGCAGTAGGAGGGTATGCACCGGGTCAGCAGACACAAGTGTCCTTGCGTGTTTTGAGTTGAAATGACTATCATATTATGTCAGCAGTATTAGCTAGAGGTGGGCATAAGGGCTCGCGGAGCTCCGGCGAAAAAGCGTACAAATGGGATGCGAGGGAATGGCTTTGTTTGGGCGGATGCGGCATGCTGTTAGCTGCTAGGAACACTCCCAAAATGTATGGTGCGATGCCGCACCACTGTTTGGAACATTCCTGTATCCCTTGACGCCAGTGATGCACGTAACTAAGTAAGTTCAGTACAGCATTCTTGGCATGAAGACAAGAATAGTCGCGATTGCGCCACACGTAAGGACAGCAAATTGTGTTAACCAATGTAAATTAACGAAAGGGTTTTATACATATGAAGATCGTGAGAGGGACCTCAGACGCCGTTCATGTAATTCATTATCTGAGATTGGTTCTTTTACATATGCGTGATCCAAAACAACGTTCGCGTACTTTTGTCCCGTGAACAGGAAGTTGACTGCGCATCACGTTCCTTTCACAACCTCATTGTTTCATTCAGTAAGCTCCGCGGCGAGAAGAAATGTGCAATTCTGTGCAACGTGACAGTGCTCCATGGCTCGAACGTGTCATTATCGCACGCCCACGGAGGGGCACAGATAAAGCTGTCATACTCACGCGATCGCCTGAGCTGCGGTGCAGGCATGTAGGCGGTCTTCCTGACAACACTAAATGACGTATCGAGTGGCGCGCATAATTGGTCTTGAGCTGTGTAAGCGAGCCTCATCTAAAAAACGTGCCACTACGGCTGCTTCCATTTGGCGATGGGTCTTCACTTGAATCTTCACACGAGACTGTTGAAATTGTCTCCAAGGTGTTTCTCAGGCGAAGTCTTATGCGAGACAGACTAAATATTACGGAGAATGCAAAGCTCTGCACGCGCATTGCGCATTGTGCGTCGATGGCATTTTGCAGTAGATGAATATGCACGGGGTCAGCAGACGCAAGTGTTCTCGCGTGTTTTGAGTTGAGATGAATATGATATTCGTCCAGATTCTTTAGCTAGAGGTACGCGAAAGAGTCTGCGGTTCTCCGGCGCGAACCTGGACGAATCGGATGCGAGGGGATGGCTTTGTGTGGGCAAGTGCGGGATGTTAGCTGGTAGGAAAGCACACAAAGGGTATGTTGCGCCGCCATGTCACCGTTTGCGACACCCGTGTAACGCTTACAGCCTACGCTTTGTGAATCAAAATCAGCTCAGCAAAGCATCCTTGTCGTGAGAGCGAGAATAGTGGCGGTTGCGGCGCGCGTATGGAAATTAAATTGTGTTGGTCAACGTTGAACAAATGCAACGTATCTGGTGAACGTGAAGGTAGTGATAGCGATGTCGCACGTCTTTAATGGGTTAGTGTCCCGAGAGTATTTCTTCTACACGTGTGGGAAGCAACACACTTATCGTGTATTTTCACCACCTGGAGAGGGAGCCGACAGTTCATCACGTTCGTTCGTTTCGCCAGCTCAACAATGCTTGACCCAGTTTGATCTAAGGACATCGGAGACGTGAAGTTCTAGAGCTGCAAGATTGTTTCAAGTCATGCCAATGAAACGTGGCACCGTGTTCTGCTTCAAAACTGTCATCTAGCACACGGATGAAAAACCTGAACTGCGTCCCGCTCAAGTTTATCGCGTAAGCTGCAACGCTTATCGGCATCGACTGACGCATGTTATAGGATACCGCGTCGACAATGAGCTGTGCAGGAAAACGTGACGTGGAGGATTCGACATTCTGGCTGCGTCGTTTCGTTGCTAGTCTTCACCTGAATCCTCACACGAAACTGCTGAGATTGTGTGCTGTCTCCAACGTGTTTCCTCAGACGATGCCTTATGCGAGACAATCTAGATATTGCGGAGAATGCAATGCGCTGCACGCGCACTCTGCGTCGTGAAACGATCGCGTTTTGCAGTAGATGAATATGCAAGGGGTCAGCAGACGCAAGTGTTCCTGGGTGTTTTGGGTCGAAATGAATATCATATTATATCAGCAGTTGTAGCTAGAGGGAGGCGCGAAACGGTCTGCGGTTCTCCGGGGAGAACCTGGACGAATCGGATGCGAGGGGATGGCTTTGTTTGGGCGAATGTCGGATGCTGTTAGCTGCTAGGAGCGCACACGAAGTGAATGCTGCAGAGGCTTGTCACTGCTTGAGACATTCGTGTAACGCTTGCTGCCTGTGCTTTTGAATCAAAGTCAGCTGAGTAAAGCATTATTGTCGTGATGACAAGAATAGTCGCGGTTGCAGCGCACATTAGAACACAAAACAATGTTGCTTAGCTTTCAATTAATGGAGGAATTTTTACAATGTAAAGGTCGTAAGCAGCAGCTCCGATGGCGCTCGCGTGATCTGAGATTGTTTCTTGTGCATGCTTCGCATCCAAGACAATGTTTCTAGGACGGCGACTGCGCATCACGTTCGTTTCGCTAGCTTTTTGCGTCACATACTTAGCTCTGCTGGGACCCGAATCGTGATATCAGGACACAGCAAAGCAACAATGAAACACGAAAATGGCTGCTGCCTCAAAATTTCCGTCTTCGCCTGCGCGCGAAGGCGCCGAACTGAAGTTTCGAAGTTCATCTCTATTTACTTCTGCGGACATCAGTGGTGCATAAAGATCATGGAGATAGCAATTTTCAATACCCTTTCATTGCTGGTTTCTGCTCTGAACGCTGGCTGTAGCAAGGTGTGCTTCCCTAGTAGTTGTTTCCTTCAATTTCGCGTTTGTGGTATTCTTCATAGCTCTGCTTTGGATGAATGATCACGAAAAAATCTAAAAGGGAGCTCGGGAAACCTGAGTCACAACTTCCTCGAGAACCCTCAACTTATGTACTGACGCTCAGCAGCAACAAGTAATTGCCTCTTACACAGCTGTCAGGGACTAGCTGGCAGCAAATCTGTTCATAGTGGTGTTTGCTCTTGTGGAACTGTAGAAGCGAGCTATTGCCAGCGACCATACGCAGTACGACATTTTGCTTTTGATCTAATTGTCGGAGCCTGTGGCAACGAAAAGGAATTTTTTTGGCAAGAGATGCTGCTGCCCCTCTTACTGTGCGCACCTTTTGTGTGACTCTAGTGAGGCATTTTGTGGAGAACGTTTGAAGGTGAGAGAAAGGTCGAGGTCCATGTGCGGCAAGAAGGGCATTGCCAAGCAAGTATTTAGCAGCATGGAACCAAGAAGAGCGCGCCTATTTGACTGGCACGTCAAATGATAAGATGTCCTAACTTGTGCTTGAGCGTGTAATCGTGAACTAATGTTCACTCTTCTTGCACACCTATTGCTCCAATGTGAGCACCGAGGTGGCAGGGTCCAGCGAGGCCGTGCACTCCTCGGCTGGTGTCGGAAAACAATTTTGGTAGAGTCAGCAGGGCAAGATAGCGTCTTACTTTCAAGGGGCATGCTGTACGTTTAAGAGGAAATGTGGGAAACGGGCGTAGTTTTGGTGCTGTCCTAATGACCTGAATACAGTCGCAGGCTTGAAGCTGAGCCCATATTGAGAGCAAGCAGTACTTTGCAAGTCCTTTACAAGATATCCAGGTATTCTATTGTCACAGAAGTGTTTGCACAAAGCTGCGATACATGAGTGTAAACCCCGTGAGTATTGACAGTGATTGCTACAACGCCACCGGATATTTATGTTATTTCAGGAAGGAAACGTACAGGCACATTTACTGGGACTGTTTCTGCTTGACATCGTGACAGCATAGTTTGCTCTTTCGCACAAATTTGTGCGCAATTTCATGACGGGTGCAGGGCGAAGCCGTTCCTGGTGACGTGTTCAGCTTGTGGGCTACGTATTAAAGGCTCTCAAGCATCTTGCTAGCACACAATTCACAACGCGTGTGGTTCATACCTTTCAGTTGATAATAAAATTTGTTTTGCTCTCAGCGACAGCAAAAAAGGTCTTCGTATTCCGCTGGAGTCAGGAATGCTTCACGCTAACTGTAGTAGACAGACAGTTGTTGATCAATAAAACTGTACGCGCCAGAATTGTTCACTGTTGACGCTGGGCATTGATTTTATTTTTTTAAAGAATTCAATCGTAAACAGGAGGGCGCTCCAGCGTTCGAATATACTTACATGGCGAGACATGCTTACGTAAAAAATGCATATACAAATGTGACAAGCGAAGGCAGTGTATAACAGCATCACGGCAACAAGGCGTTATTCAAAATGAGTTAAATTGCAAATATCCGTAGTGGGTGGTTTTAACGCTGCACGTGCTTTTTATGCTTCAACCGTGAAATATTGGGAAGGTACATGAGCGTTGTGCCATTTCGTCCCAAAAAATAGTATTGACAAAGCAATCGTCGGTATGTTTCTATCTAGGACTTTCTTAAAGGTACTAGATAGAAACATACCGACAATGCCGGGATAAAGTTTATTTCATGTTTCGCACACGGGCCGCAACATGAGCTCGGTGGATATTGCACTTTACAAATGTTCAGAAGTCAGGGCGGCGATCTTCTTACGCTACTCTGTTTACTGCTCTACTGTCCCTGTAAACGAATCTGTCTGCTTAGCGAATAGGTGCCTATGCATTTCAGAAAATGTCGACCATGCAGGGAACATTTTCTCCCACCTTGTGTGTGGGCGGAGGAGCTATAGAAAAGGATAAAAGCAGCAGACTCCTCGCGCGAATGGTTCGGCTCAAGGCGATTTGACGTTAATTGCCACCTCACAATTGCATCTATAATGGGCAGTAGTGCTATCCGAAATACATAATCGCATGCAACTGCCTGAGTTGAGTTGAACCTCAATATTAATATAGATCGTTTAAAGACATCGAGCAAGGCAGGAAGCCAACAACACTTCGTGAGTGCACCGTGCTGAATTGGCTGTATGTCACTCAATAATTCTTTTTGAGGTGATTGTCACACCCGGCAGCACGATGTGCAGGCGGCGGGAAAGTAGGTTGACTGTTGGCTGCTGCCCTGAAAGGAAGCATTGACCGCGAAACTAGGACACATTGCACACTAGCGAAAGACGTGCTGTTTAGTCAATGTTGATAATGGCAGCGCAGTTCCATGGTATTTCCGGGGAACTGCTTGCAGAGCCCGTATCTCAGTTTTCCTTCCGTGCTTTCCACAACTAGCACCCGATTTGCGGGAAAAAGCGTTTTAAAATTTCAAGGGGGCTGTATGCAGTATACATGCGTTGTGGTGTGTCGAATGTTTTCCCAGATCTACTTCCCCAAACTTCAGGCGCAATTCTAAATTGCGCACGTGACGTGATATTCTCGATTTTGCGTGGTTCGGTGATCGATGGGCCGTTCATATTGAAGAATAGGAGACATATCAGTTTCGAAATCAAGCATGAGGAGAAAAGCTACTTATTAGGGCACGCGATGCCACATAGCGCGCAAAAAAAATTCCCGGCATGCTACGGACTTGGAGAGAAACAGAAAAAGCCCCACATGTTTCCAGAAATTGGCATTCTTTCCAATTGCATCTGCTACCAGCTCTGCCAGCTATATGTAGAGAGGTCCACATGCATAAGGAATGCTTGCATTTTCCCCTCAACTGCTTGCAAAATTGTGTAGAAAATAGTTAATGAATCGGCGCAGGGTTATACAGTGTGACACAGTCTTAGCATCGACAACTGGACAAAAAGGGGTTTGCAAAGGTGCTGCAGCTGGCCAATGTTCGTTCAACAGCAAGGCGTGTAACCAAAAGCAGGGAGGTGAAACAAATACAAAGCTACCATTCATTCAGGTGAAGCGGAAAACTTGCACCTCGGCAAACGTTTTTCAGTATGCTCAAACATACAGAAGAATGCGGAAAGATGCTGCTGCTATTCAAGCATCAAGGGCTAGCAAGAGTGTGCTGCGATTGTAATAATGCTCATAAAAACGCATTCCCTAATGCTTTTGCTCTTTGACAGAACCAGCAGTAGCTCGACTCGACCTAAATGTCAAGAATGTTGCACTACTTTTTTCGTCCAAGATAGTGCGCTTAATGGCATATACTCCTGAAGTCAGGCGAAAATCACGCTCGTCAATTTTTGTGGGCTAGTTGTTCTTGAGATTGCACGTTACCAACTAGCTTTATGCATATTATCGCAACATGTAGCCGCTTAACTTGGGTGTGAAATATAGTCCTGCAACACCAAGTTCAACGAATACCTAGGTCACGTGCTTTTCCCGCGCTACTGCCGAAATATACTCCTGATGATATTGAGGCGGCACAAAGCAGGGAGAAAAAGTAACCGCGTGCACCCTGCAAATGCAAAAGCGTTAAGGACATGCCAAATGATTTGACAGATATGGCATGGGGATAGCGAACCTTAACTAGACGGACGGAATTTACATTCGCTAGTGATTTTCTGACCCATTTGTCTTGAACTCCTTGTTGAACATGCAGTTACACGTTGATAGGCGGCACGGCTCTGCAACAAATTCGCTGCTGTAATGTACGTGTCGCCTGCGCTAATCGTTTCGGTATGCAGATGACAAACATAACATAAATCAAATGCTTTTTTCTACCTATAGCTAGGAGACATGAAAACGTCTCTTTGTGCGCTAACGAATAGTTTTATTTTAGCGACCTAGTGATATTGGTTAGGTGCTGCTCTAAAGAGCAGAAGAACGCCTGTGAAGGTAGACCTTCCCGAACCTACAAGCAAATTTGAAAAACACTTGAAATGCCTGGAATTTAGGGCCAAGGGTGTCGAGATAACAGGACAAAGTCTAAATCACGCCTTTCGAGCTGCGAAGGCAGATGCCGGCAACAGAATGGTATTGAATCAAGGCAATGCAGATTGAGCAAACCCCTTAATAAAGCAAAGGTCGTCACTATGCTCGTCGGCAAGCAAACCTAAGAATAACAAAATCTTGTAAGCACCGCCAATCTGCCAGAAGGATCACACTGCATGTTGCTGACCGAACATGAACTGAATTATGTCAGCTTTCTTGATGCCTCCCAGATTGTAGGCGCTTCTCGTAAAAGCTTTGGATTAGTGCTTTCTACAGCAAAGCATGGTTACACAATATGTGTGAATTGGCGTTGCTTGGTTACGCTATCAATCAACTATCCACAGAACAGATTGATGAGCGCTATGCACATGGCTTTTGCAGAAAATAACGAGCACATACATCATCAATCCTTCCACCAGCGCGCTAATACATCAGTTTCATGCCCGCTGAATACAGGCTGTGCGCAAGTGAATGCATCTTTTTTGGTGTCTCAAATTAGGCCTACAGCACAAACGGTTCCACTCATCTTAAAGTTCTGTGGCATCTTCTGTCCTCCTGCACTGTTTTTCTCTATACGTTGAAAAACACTCAGCATGGTCTAGCAATTTAGTAAGCTGTCTATTTAGTAAGTTGTGTCAACCATTTCGAAGGGAGTACGCTTTGCTCATTCCGCACAGGACTTCCGTTGTTGTAAACCGTTGTATGCTGTTTTGCAGATTACTAAAATCAGTGTGGCTCAGGCTTCTGTTTTTGTCCTTGAATGCCACTTTCGGACGAGGAATCCTTTTCTCCAAAGTAATATGAGCGTTGTGTGATTGGACGCTGCGCGTTAGCGTCTTCAGCATCGCCTGGTTGCCTCGATTCGCGCTGAATTAATTTTCATGCTTTGAGTTTTCCGGAAGATCCCTGCGAACATGCTAAGCGGAATAATACTTTGAAGAAAGCCAAGTGATGACTCATTTTAGGATCGCAACAAGTGAATGTAATGAGCTTCACTGATAAGGGGTAAGGGTTCGCCATAATGGCCTCAAACCATCTCCTATCATTGCAAACGTCCGCGTTAACAAAGAAATGAAACTCTTATTGTGCTTGAAAGCCCGACACCACGTTACAGCCTGCAAGCATCTGAAGTGCAATCTCCTTAGATAACATGAAATATAATACTGGGAGCGAATTGAAAGTTCATGCTCCGACTTTAATGTAAAAGATGTGCACGGCTCATGTGGTGGGCGGTTGCAGATTTCAGATGTTCTATGCAGCGCCTTTTTTCATGCGTGTACTTTTGCAATTAGCAGAAATATAATTTTGCACAACAATTGGTGCAAAATTCAGATATGCGTGGCTGCTAGATGATGTGCGCAGGCGCATGTTGTTAAGCAGGTAGATTCAACACCTGGTCACAACGATCTGCTACTTATGTAGTTCTGGGAAAAGCTTTCTTGACTTTCATTTTGAAGTGAAAACGCTTTTGTGATGTGGAAGGAAGTTGAAAGCAGCTTTTGCGATTCAAATGCTGCAAAATTGCGTTTATTTATCTGGAAGGCTTAAAGCTGATTCCAACATAGGAAAAACAATGTTAGAGTTCGTGGAGCAGTGGACGCCAGTGTACCTTCGAAGGATGTAATGATCAGTGGCTGCTACGTATGTGCAGAGGCAGCTGATCAACGTATGTTTTAGCAGGTCCGCGCTCCTGAAACACAAGCAGAGCAAGTGTACTCGAGAGCTTGCAGAGGCAAAGTGCCTCTGCAAGCCGTCAAGTACACTGGCTCTGCTTGCTGATACCAGCGTTTTTGCATGTGTTCGCTGAGTCCTTCTGCAAATTTCCTAAAGGGCCAAAATCTTTCGAAAGGCAAACATTGCGCACGTTTGTGTCAGGACGATTTTCATGAAGTTCCTACGAATCATTCTGACGTTCTGACCACCATGCAGTTTGCACTCGCATGAAAGGCTGTACGTTGTTCTGTTGTGTGGGCTGAATGACAATTTTGTAGACGCCAGGTCGTGTACGGGTGCAACGCAAACACGGAGGCACCATAATAACATACCCTATAATAATGACCTATTCGACGCCTAGTAATCAGATCAAAAGAGCGACTGTAATTTACTGCGCGTTCTGTTGATAGCCGTTTGCTGACCTGGTGAAGGCTAGTAGGCACCTACGACAAGTCGGTGTCAAATATTGCAAATATCAGATACTATCTTTTCAGACAACTATTCTGACGGCCTCTTAGTGCCTGGTATTCTTTGTGGACGTGCCGTCTCAGGAAAAGGTGGCGAGTTTCCGAATGCAGGTAGACGCCGCAGTGAACGTGCGCGTGATAGCACATGAAATGTTTGCGTGCCTTCTCAACATCAGCTGTAATTCCAAAGGCACGCATCGATGGGCTCCTTGGTCCCATAGATGTTCATATATTTTACCTGCAGCAAGACAAATGACAATTTGAAAATTCGCAATGTTTTAACAGCTTCAGGCAACTGCCTGTGCGAACTTCGTCCTGCAACAAGCGCTCGACACTGATAAATTAAACCGCTACGCTAGCACATGAGGCGGCTGCGGACAGTTCCATCGTTTTCGATGCAGAGGAAAGTAGAAGGGCCAGTGTATGTATTTGTTGCTACTGCAAACGGCGTCTAGCAAGTGGATTTCATCCGGGGGAAGCGACCTGGTGCAACATATTCCTACCTGCTCAGGATGTCCTTTAAAAGATATTTGAATATAAAATGTATGCAAGAAACTGCTGCCTTTAGAATGAATGGCAGTGTAAAAGCCGACAAAATCCGTTCGCCAACTACTGCATTTTGTTAGTGTGCGTTCTATAAGCTCACGAAACTTTGTTCCCACAAACCTGATTCGTTCATATATCCAGGGTCTAAAAATACAATTTGTTTCGCCGGAGGACAAGTTTTCTGTCTCTGTACAGTAGTCAGTTGAAGAAACCAAGAAGAAAAAGTAACGACATCCCATATGCTGCTCACATACAA
The DNA here is from genome assembly GCF_000499545.2 of Eimeria tenella. Lineage (NCBI taxonomy): Eukaryota > Apicomplexa > Conoidasida > Eucoccidiorida > Eimeriidae > Eimeria > Eimeria tenella. The sequence continues at coordinate 26,662 of NW_013541512.1, forward strand.
TCAGCTTAGGTCTTTCGAAGGAAGATGCCACCACACAATCGTCTGCGAGAGATATGTTTTTTTTGCATCTTAGGCAGTCTTTGAGAAGCTTTGCGAATGCCACAGCGAGCCTTTGGTTTCATGATTATCGCTATGTTTTGAAAAGCCTTCAGCTGTGCTTCGCAGGACAGTTCTGAATAATTTTCTTAGTTTTTTTCCAGCCGTATGTCATTGTATCAGCGTTAGCGCAAGACATGCCGAATGCAGCACTTTTGCTTCAGATGTGGCTCGCACTCCAGATGTGTGAGCTACTCGATTTTCCCACAGAGCTGCGCGTAGATCCTCGTCTTTGATTGACCTGTGAGATTCGGTGTTGGTTGGTGCCATTGAGTGTTTATCTCGGGCTTCTGTTTGCAACTGCTCAGCGAAAATCATCTGCACGTCGGCACGTGCGCTGGCAGACTGCATGCTCTACTCATACCCTGTTTTCTTGGCCTTCCATGTCCAAAGGGCTTCCAGGTATGCGTCCAAAATCGCACAAGGTGCTTCTAGCACACAAGACGCCCCGCACTTTGGGCTGGGGTCGCAAGGCAAGGAAAACGCCAAAGCTTATTTCGGATGTAGGCTGTTTCTCTTGAAAGTGTGGAGCTGTTCTATCAGGAGTATTACAATTTTCCAATCACGGTGAACGAGCCCTTTGCCGCACGGAAACAAAGAATAGACAAACTTGTAATGGGAAGCCGGCAGCCGCTGATTACATCAATATGCGTGTCCAAGACGCGCGAAAGGTTTCAAGCATGCTCCGTCTCACCTTTGACTACTGTGCAGACTGAGGAAGTCAGATGGATGGAGCATAGTGCATAGCGTGCACCAACATGGCGTAGTTCTCCAGCATGCGCGTTGAGCTGGCAATATGACACTAGACGCTGCTGCACACAAAATGATCAGCACTACATGTGCGAGTTGTACATGCTTGTTTCGGGGCAGGTTTTCGGTTTATAGGCAACTCAAAGGATCACACTGGGACTACGTTCTGAACAGGAACTTCCGAGCACGTGTGAAGCTTTTGGAACCAGCTGAGGTGTTGTGTCGTTGTATTTTTTCCATGAAGCTAGAAGACGAATGTGGTTTTTCTATTTCAGGCAGTATGTATCTCGGAGATCAGGCGTAGGAACTACTTATCGTTTCCGCCTAGCAACAAGAATTGCGTGCTTTCTTCATCGGAAAATTAGGTCTGGTACTTGGTAAAGCTGTCATGTTACTTTTTGGCCGTGGAGCTTTTCAGTTTTTACGGAGGCGGTAAGCTTGCCGACGTCTACGAATCAAATGTGGTAATGTTTTCCACTTAACGCTTTCGCTGCTTCCAGCCACACGTGTAGGCAGAAAAATAGATCCAAGCAAGTGGTCAATCTGCAGCTCCCTCCCCAAAATGCAGCGCGTCGAATCTAGAACCACTTTATGGGATTTCGAATTCGAAACGCGACGGAACGTCGAATACATATACATACGATAATTCCCCGCGCACACTCCTCTGTTGGTCGTACGGCTCTGAAGGCGTCTCTTACCTTGGCGTCTTATCGAGAGAAAAAACATGAAATACTGCATATATGTTTGGTGCCACGTGGTGCTACTTCTTTGTGGGGAGCAGGAAGCCCATGCAGACTGAAACGTTCAAATAGATGGAGCCCTGTACACAGCGCGCAGCAACATGGTTCCTGCTCTGGGATGCGTGTTGAGGAGGGAGTATGCCTCCGGGTTGCTGATGCTCGCCGAACTATCCGCATTGCATTTTGTCCGTTGTAGATACTTGTTTCAACAGAGGATCTACGGTTGGTAGCCAGTTCAATGCACTACGCTGAAAGTACGTCTTAAACGGATCCTTCAAGCGCGTTTGGAGTTTTCGAAACCAGTTTGGGTGTTGTGTTGTTGTATCTTCTTCGTGGCGCTGCAAGTGGAATGCGGTTTCTTTGTTTCAGGCAGTGTGTATTTCGGAGGTCAGGCGTAGGAGCTGCTTACCGTTTCCACTTAACGACAAAAATGGCTTGCTTTCGTGACTCAAAATTAGCTTTGGCTTATGGCGGAGCTGTCGTGCTACTTTTTCGCAGTGTAGCGTTCCAAATTTTCCGCAGACGGTACGCGTGCTGCCGCTGGCAAAGGTGGTGGCAAATGCGATTTTTCGCGCGCTGCCAATGTGACACAAAATTGCAACTGTGCATAGCACGGGAAGAGCTGCATGACATACCGGGTTTTGCCGGCGTTTCGCTGTTTATATGTGCTGACAACTCACATTCGGCGATTGGCGGGCACATCGGGAAGTGTTCGTTAGTTGGTCCGTAACATCCTGTATCTGATTCACGGTAAAAGGAGCAAGCGACGCAGACCCTGCGGGTCGTAAGAGGGCGAACTGACAAGCCACAACTTTAAAGTAATTTGTCCTCTCCAAATTGAGCCAGGTTCAAGAAGTGTTTGCAGGGAAATGTCGGAAGCGCTTGTATTTGATATGCCGTCGCATTTTGAAATCGAACTCACACAAAGTGTTTCTACAGTAGACGCGCTGCGTTTCTTGCAAGATGCTGAAGAATGATTCTTTGCTGGGGTCTTTTTTTCTGGTTACGCGTTTGGCTGGAAGGAGCGAAAGCATTCTGTGAAGAACACTACCTTATGTGAACCATGACTTGGAGGATGTTGACAAGAGAGAAAAAGGAAACAAATTGGACGGTACCGGTTGGAGGGAGGCCGCGAGTTGCCTCGCGACACACATGAAGGTCTGAGCATCGATGAAACTTGGTAACGGTGCGCTAGGAGTTGACGCTTCACATGCATTGCTTGAGATGAGCTCGGTGCTCGTACCGCATGCACCAGTCGCTGCACCAGCGTGCCGCGTGGACAGATTTCGCACGTGCATTTGAAAATTCAGCAGATGCATGCACGCGATTGAGATGGACTGCAAGACTTTTGCTGACTTGTCGATGACAAAAAATTAACGCATACGCTTCCGTGTGGGCGTTTTGCGCATCCCTACTGTTCGATGGGCCAAGCGCCGAAAACCCTAGTGTGACGAGGACACTGCTGGTGCAGTGGCTCAAGTGCAGCTTCGAAGCTTTTACAATGCGAATGATGACGAATGTGTGGCGCATTGCGTGCATATGAACAGACAGACAGTTTGCTTGCAAAAGGCAAGGTTTATTGGTTCGTGTGAAGGAATAGCTTGTGCTTTCGTCTTCAATTGATTGCAGGGGATGCAGTTGGGAGAGTTCTTTGTCATGCCTGTCTGAGGGCTTGTTTTTTTAGCCGTTCGATCTAGCAAAAATGCGTGAAATGCTGCATACACGTTTGGTGTCACGCGGAGCTACTTCTTTGTGGGGCGTAGGAATCCCATGCAGACTGAAACGTTTAAATAGATGGAGCCCTGTACACAGCGCGCAGCAACATGGTTCCTGCTCTGGGATGCGTGTTGAGGAGGGAGTATGCCTCCGGGTTGCTGATGCTCGCCGAACTATCCGCATTGCATTTTGTCCGTTGTAGATACTTGTTTCAACAGAGGATCTACGGTTGGTAGCCAGTTCAATGCACTACGCTGAAAGTTCGTCTTAAACGGATCCTTCAAGCGCGTTTGGAGTTTTCGAAACCAGTTTGGGTGTTGTGTTGTTGTATCTTCTTCGTGGCGCTGCAAGTGGAATGCGGTTTCTTTGTTTCAGGCAGTGTGTATTTCGGAGGTCAGGCGTAGGAGCTGCTTACCGTTTCCACTTAGCGACAAAAATGGCTTGCTTTCGTGACTCAAAATTAGCTTTGGCTTATGGCGGAGCTGTCGTGCTACTTTTTTCGCAGTGTAGCGTTCCAAATTTTCCTCAGACGGTACGCGTGCTGCCGCTGGCAAAGGTGGTGGCAAATGCGATTTTTCGCGCGCTGCCAATGTGACACAAAATTGCAACTGTGCATAGCACGGGAAGAGCTGCATGACATACCGGGTTTTGCCGGCGTTTCGCTGTTTATATGTGCTGACAACTCACATTCGGCGATTGGCGGGCGCATCGGGAAGTGTTCGTTAGTTGGTCCGTAAAATCCTGTATCTGATTCACGGCGACAGAAGCAGGCAACGTATTATCTGCGGGCTGTATATGCTGCGGAGCGATTAGCCGTGGTCCTGAATGATTTTGATGAAAGGTGTTTTTTCGTAACCTGGAATATGCCTTTCTGTCTTGCTTTGAGTTGACACAAATGCTCTTCCCTGCCATGCTAATAAGGGTTGAAACGAGGAGATTAGGGTATGCGAAGCTGTCAACTTGTATATCGTCGTTGTGAGTAGGGCTCCATTTCTCGTGATTTTGTAAACTCCATCATTAGAAATTTGTCCTCAATACCTTTGCTGCTGCTATTGGCTTGCAATTCAATTAAAGAAGGATTATCAACGTGGAACAAGCAGCCGTGTCGCCACAAAAGAGTTATGTCTTAGGTTTGATATGCCAATGTTGGAAAACACTCATGCGTGATATCACCGCTATATTAGGATGTAAGGCTTGTGCATGCGGCTGCAGGAGCTTGACAGGTACCATAATGCTTGCAATCATTGCCCAGGAGTTTTACTCGTGGCGATTACACGACTCCAAGATTCAGCGCTTGGACAACCGTGACAGATGCAAGATTAAAACAATGTTCTTCTATTAGAAACAAACCACTACAAACTGCAGAGGGTTTCATCGCATTTCACTCCGTCCATGAGCAGAGAGTGCACTTGGGGGTGCTTCTGGGTGACTGTTAAGATTCGGCTGCTTCCTCAGGGAGCTTTGTGCTGTCATTGATTTTGTTAAATGAAGCATATCGTATTCGTGGAATCACTGGAATTCCTTTCATCAACTGTCTAAGTCTTCCATAACGATAAAGCGAACTGAAGGTGCTCAGGCATTCCTGATTGATGGTGCTTTTTGGCAGGTGTGGGCGGTTTTTTGCAGAATAAGCAAGTGGCAGACCGATTGCCACAGACAGCTCTAATTTTAAACATGATCAATTGGAAACATGAAATCAGGGCTTCTGTTCAGCATTAATGCTGAAACTAGTGTTGACCTGTGAGTCAAGCGTACCTGTTTGCTTCTGGCAGCAACCCAGTTTGTATTTCCAGAATGTGCACACACACGTACAAAAGTGTAGTTTCAAGTGTAATGTTCCGTTCATATCCACATTGCTGTTGCTTTTCCACAAAGGCTGTGTGTGCAGGGACGCTGTATGGCAACGGTTGAGTGATATTGGCAAGTCTTTAGCGGCTGCAGCCACTGCTGCGAACGGGGACACCGTTTTAAGCGTACCAAAAGTTCACTTCGCTGAGCGTTTAATATTTTTCCCGAAAGTGAGACATATGCCTTGCTTCACTAAAATCAAGGGTTTCGCCCGTGTCTGGAGGGCTCTGTTATTCAAGAGTTTGATGAGAGCAAATTGCAGTGCGGTTCATACGTGTAGGTGCTAAAGCTAACGAGCCTACCCAGTGTCCCATATATCACAATGGCCGTCTGTTCCGGATATATTTCGCAGCATAGTAACGTGCGCATTAAATAAGGATTTGATGAAATTGAACGTGGACATTGGTAGGATGTACGCTGCATGGAACATCTCGGAATTTGCAGCAGTGCAAGCAAAGTGCTGAAAAAGCATTTTTAGTGCTAGTCAACGGAGAGTGTCCACACCACCTTATTGGAATTTACAAGTAGTTATGAAGCTGATATTGTTTGTGTGCGTTAAATTAGTCTGAAGGATCTTGTTTTTGTGTTGGACATCTGGAGAGGGTACGCCGATGGCAAGGAAAAAACTAAGCTTTGTAATTCCTTGGATGCTCATACAGGCACACGCCAGAAGTTCTAAGGCCAATAATCGTAAATTGCAAAACTTTTCGACGCAAAATGTCTACAGACTGGGTATACCCAGCTAAATCTGCCACGCTGTGGCTCCGCCGTTTGCTTTGCTGCCTTGAACAAGCATGCGTTCTAGTTGGAAGCCAGGTGCCTGAATTCGTCTAGTTTGTACGTTTTGTAAACATCAAAGTATGCTAGCACTGCGCTTCCTCTACGTTCGTTACACGTTGCTGATTGATGCTGACGCGTGAATGAATGCCATTGTTCGAGTCCAATCTATCCGTACGCATTATCTGCAGCTCAATACAGGTCTTGCAAACTGTCCAAAATACGCTGAAGTAACTGATAATGCTGACCAAATTGTTGAGCGATAATGGCTGTTCTCAATACGATTCAAACATTGTGACAATTGCTGAACGGTACTGAGCATGCACTATTTTCGCGTTGTGCAAGCGTTGGAATGCAATGATCGCACATTACACAAGAGCAGCTTGAGAGCAGAAACATTCACACCGTGATGTCTGCGCATGTTTCGGGTCCACAAGAATCGCGTTGTTGATGAGCAGATGGTACGTGTTATGTGCAGTGAGCTACCGACAGCAAGGCTTACCCCACCGCTGCTTTACTAAAGTGCAGTGTATTTTTACATTACATGATCAATTTTGATTTGTCATTTTGCTTGTTCTTTCTAAAACCATGGAAACCGTTATCACGGAGGCGTTGAAGCCTGCAAGAATTTTGGGCATAGCCCAACCTAAGCCAATGCAAATCAATAGGATGTGAGCTTGAGTAAGAGTATGGCTCCTCATTCAGTGTGCTGGATGAGTGACTTAGATCAAATTTAGCGCTAACGGATCTGTTCAGCAAGCTGGAGAGAAACGTTTCAAGCTTTCACGTTGAGAGAGAAATGTGTAGAATTCACATGTCGGGCACTCCAGCACATCCGAGGCTGGCGCGCTGTGGTATCGTGCCCAGTTAGTGCGTAGCATCAGCGACCAGTTTATTATCAGGTGACGCAATCGCAAAAATTCCACCACTGCGATCGTTTTTAAGACTTGCTTTCCTGCTGTGTGAAAAGTATTCTTCAAGCATAATCTTCTGGATCGTTAACGCACCAGCATGATGTGCATCATATTCCTACGATTCCCACGAAATGGATTTGATAATTTTGGCTGGTGCTCAGTGAAGAAACCGCGCTCTTCAATCGAGTGCATGCCAAATATGCACAGTCAGCATACACACTCCGCAGAGTCTCCAGTTAATGTGTCTTTATTCTTCTTCGTTTTGTGTGTTTGAGTTTGTATGTACAATGGAAAAAGTAGCAGTACTTGATAGCGACACTCTTTCCACCCATTAAAACTTTTTTTGGCAATATTCTCATATCAGTCCTCAGCCGCGTCCAATGTGATAATTATAGCGTTGGCATCTCATTCTGCCTTTCCTGAATCGGTCATAGTGTTCCACTGCATCCCGTTAGACAACCTAGTTGACACTTGATTTCATAAAATCGCAATTTCGGCAGTTCGTGGCTCTTGAGACGTTCACAAAGATCCGTTCATTCGCTGGTGCTGTTTGACGCCCTGCACTAAGTTTGGGCGCCAAGAGACTACAAAACGTTAGGCGCTTTCTGCATTACAATCTAACTTCTTCGTCAAGAAACTGACTGCGAATGCCAGATCAGACTGATGCACTGATACGTCTAGTGTGCAATATCTAAGCTATGCAATGCTTTCCGGGAAATGAAAGAGTTTACAATGTGCTCTACGGGCATGTTTCATATCTATAGACCGTGCGTGTGATGCATATGGTTCGTCGAATAACTTGGTGACCTTTTGCCGTCCAGCAAAAATGCTTGGCCCGGGGTCAATGCCATCGTTTGGGCCTCACGGTGGTTGCATTTCGTGATGAACAGGATGTACGTTTTCAAATTGACAAGACGTCCCAGTGCTGTTGCACGTAGGGCACGTAGAAAGGTTCACAAGAATCACCATATTAAATGGAACACTTAATGTGCGATTCCTCTGTCAGGCTATCCATGCAGAATATCAGCATACAAAAACTGCGAATAACGAGTTGCCGCCTGTCTCCGCGCACGATTTTTCTTAGGCCGTGGGCAATCTTCATAAACCAGTGTGAAAAGGAAGCTTTGCCTATCAGTTCAATTTGGGTTACTGCAATCTAACGGGATTCCCCTTGTTCTTTTATCAGCGCGTCTCAGATGGTAGGCTCTATAAATATAAATACTGTCTGATAGTGGCGATATGTCGTTTGCAAGCATCAGTCCCGTTCTTACGGAAGCACCACTATTTAACGTACAGTATGCCTACATGCTTATTTCAGCTACTCTGCGGCCGCTAGGCTGTTTCAATTGAGAAAATATCACAAAATTGGAACCCGCAGATATTGCTTGCAGGCTGCTCCCAGTCGGCTGAAAGTCCCTGCACTCGCTGCCAAGTCGTTGACTCCAGAATAAATCAACGTAAACCACAACTAGCGTAGTTATAGATTCTTTCAGCAGACCAGCGTATGTCGCGAAGTTTGTCTACCGAAGGGATGCATTCATACGAAATCAGATGGTAAGAAATCTGTTAAACTAAGAAGACGCCGGAATTTTTAACGAAGACACTTTCCAAGACGCGCACACGCCCTTTACCGCGGTCACAGTGTATCTCTTTTATATACGGCGAAAAGGCTCTCCAGAAGCACGGGAAAAATTGCCATATTTCTCATAGCTGACGGGAAACGTCTGTTGAAGGCCTTGTACGCAATTAGTCAAAAATGAGCTGCACAACTACGTCCAAAGTACAGGCGATTGCGATGACGCCTGATGGACACCTATGCAGGCTTCGTCGTAAATGATGTTGCATTCATAAAGGCTAGCGACAACGAACATCCGAAAATGCAAGTTTTGCAGAAATGTCCCCTTTCTCTGGAGCAGAAAGTAGGAGATTTAACAGACATACTTGCTTCAAAGCATCACACGCAATTAAACATGCCACATCACACTTTTGCGACTTATTTCATGTTCACAGAACATCAAGATTTAAAACGAGGAAGGCGAATCATCCGCAGTTAGTCCTCTGCAAGGTCTTAGGCAGCCTTTTTTGTTGTGAATGGCTGGTTTAATTTGCGTAGCTATTCTTTCATGGACTTCCATAATCTGTTTTTGTATCTGCCAGGAAGTGTGCACCGCAACAAACGCTCTACTCGTTATGAGAAAATTTGTGAGGGAGACATTTCCGTTGTGAGTATTTGTCTCCATTTGGGCTACTAGCTGAATGCTCAATAGATACAAATTCACTCTTGTGTCTGCACCATCTTTCCTGCTATCCTTTATCGCTGTGTAACGTTTTCTCTGGAAGCCCGCGATTTGCAGGCATTTCTCATTGTGTGAGAATCAAGCGCCTGTTATGCTACTCAGTGACATGCCTGTCATACTTTGTCATATTTTGTTGTGAGTGGCTCGCAGTGGTTACGGAGGCAACTCAACACAGTACGCTCAAAAGTGGTTTGCTTACAAGTAATTATGAGCGGGCGTTAATACGTTGTTTATTCCTAGTGCCCATATCCTCCTTCTGTCTCTGAATTGCGGTTTTGCCTGATTGGGCAAATATCAAGCTTGCGAGGGAATGCGCCTTCGAGACACAAAGAATATGCCGTTTTGTTATGCAGACGCGCGACAGTTTTGTTGCAAAAAAATCGACGTCACGCTTAGCTTGTTTCTGCTTGTTTCTGCTGCTGTTTGGGGGTGAGATATAGGCGCAGAAAAAATGTGAACAGAATCCTACAAGTGATTGCTCCTACTAGCAGCATACGAGCACGGAGAAAAGCTGAGCACCGTTCTTTCAGGGATTGCATCTCATGCCAAGCCGTTTACGCTGCCATATGCATGTTTTAGGAGCCTTGGCTGCAACGAAATCTTAGTGACACGCCTTTCATGTTCTCGATGTTTTTACAGGAACAAACCCATGCTACACGCATTTTAAAAAGATATGCAGAGCACAGATAACGGCATATTCGCTGCCGATAGGTTGTTTGAATGCCTTTTGGCATATGGGAAACCTGTTAAAATTTTTTGTTTTGGACAAGAGAGTATGAGTTCTGAGAAACGTTTTCGCTTTGATTCGTCCCTCCATGCCAGGCAATTCTAGTGCGTCTTTTGCGGTTGTACGTTCTTTTGTCAAGATAACAATGTTGACAGCAAGGGCAGATGACATTATGCGGCTGCCATTTGAGATTGTCCATGTGCACAGGTAACCAACTCCTTTGCCGCGAATATCTGGTTTAATTAAGGCAGGGTTTTCCTTTCAACACCTGGAGTCGTTTCGTACATGTCAGGAAGTATGAAGCCTTAAAAGGCATTTACATCGTTGCGAGAAATTTGGTGAATGCGGTTGATGGTTGTTGACGTTTGTCACCAGAGGAATATGCATTCCAACGCATCCAGGGCCAAGCTTGCTTCTTTGTTGCTACAGATTCCTTTTCTGATTTGCTTCCTGTTGATGCGTAATCTTCCACATTGGTCGCCAGACAAATCTGTAGTTCACGTTACCACAGGCAGCGCTTGACTGTGTCCCTCCATAACCCTCCCTTCGGTTGTGTGTTGTTCGCTGGCGTTTCACGCGCCTGTCATGCTTCTCATTTAGACGCCTGTCATGTTTTGCTGCGGTCTCCGATTGGCTGTAAATCTCTTGAAAGTGCGACTGCAGCGGCCTGCGTTATCTAGTCGTGCCTGCACCAGGTAAATTCATCTTTAGCTTTGCGGCATTTCGCTCAGGCTATTTCGTTCGGTCCTCACATCTCATGGAGCATTTCGTCTCGTTTCTGTTTTGTGAAATTGCGTTGGCATGGGAGGAGTGTTGCACAGTTGCCGTGCACGCCAAGCTGATATTTGAAGACTCACAGTGCTGCAAAAGACGCCCCAGAAATGGGCTTGTATATCTTGTACACAGGCAGCCGAAGACATCTTTTGCTTGCGGCCACGTTGATGTATGGCGAGAGCACGAAATTTATCCTGCTACTCGAGCCCTTGAGCTCTTTGTCCCTGCGCCGGCATGCGGGTCTAGTACGCTTGATTGCGGCGCCGTTTTGCTTGTCCGTTCATCCATCGGCATTTCACAAGACATGAAGCTCCTCAAGAGTTTGACGTATGCGTTACAGAGCTGTTGCCGCTGTGATGAAGTCGCGAATCCACCACAAAAACACAGAGCTGCAAAAGACACCGCTTTGCGTGGGCAGTCTGAATGTGAGCGGCTCGCAGTGGTTACGGAGGCAACTCAACACAGTACGCTTAAAAGTGGTTTGCTTACAGGTAATTATGAGCGGGCGTTAATACGTTGTTTATTCCTAGTGCCCATATCCTCCTTCTGTCTCTGAATTGCGGTTTTGCCTGATTGGGCAAATATCAAGCTTGCGAGGGAATGCGCCTTCGAGACACAAAGAATATGCCGTTTTGTTATGCAGACGCGCGACAGTTTTGTTGCAAAAAAATCGACGTCACGCTTAGCTTGTTTCTGCTGCTGTTTGGGGGTGAGATATAGGCGCAGAAAAAATGTGAACAGAATCCTACAAGTGATTGCTCCTACTAGCAGCATACGAGCACGGAGAAAAGCTGAGCACCGTTCTTTCAGGGATTGCATCTCATGCCAAGCCGTTTACGCTGCCATATGCATGTTTTAGGAGCCTTGGCTGCAACGAAATCTTAGTGACACGCCTTTCATGTTCTCGATGTTTTTACAGGAACAAACCCACCATGCTACACGCATTTTAAAAAGATATGCAGAGCACAGATAACGGCATATTCGCTGCCGATAGGTTGTTTGAATGCCTTTTGGCATATGGGAAACCTGTTAAAATTTTTTGTTTTGGACTAGAGAGTATGAGTTCTGAGAAACGTTTTCGCTTTGATTCGTCCCTCCATGCCAGGCAATTCTAGTGCGTCTTTTGCGGTTGTACGTTCTTTTGTCAAGATAACAATGTTGACAGCAAGGGCAGATGACATTATGCGGCTGCCATTTGAGATTGTCCATGTGCACAGGTAACCAACTCCTTTGCCGCGAATATCTGGTTTAATTAAGGCAGGGTTTTCCTTTCAACACCTGGAGTCGTTTCGTACATGTCAGGAAGTATGAAGCCTTAAAAGGCATTTACATCGTTGCGAGAAATTTGGTGAATGCGGTTGATGGTTGTTGACGTTTGTCACCAGAGGAATATGCATTTCAACGCATCCAGGGCCAAGCTTGCTTCTTTGTTGCTACAGATTCCTTTTCTGATTTGCTTCCTGTTGATGCGTAACCTTCCACATTGGTCGCCAGACAAATCTGTAGTTCACGTTGCCACAGGCAGCGCTTGACTCTGTCCGTGGAAAATCGTCCCTTCGGTGGCTTGTGATTCGCAGATGTTTCTCATTGTCAGAATCAAGCGCCTGTCATGCTACTCACTTAAACTCGTATAGTATTTTGTTATGGTCCCTGGGTTGCTCCAAATCTCTCGAAAGTGCGACTGCAGAGTTTTCTGGTTACTAGGCGTGCCGGCGTTTGCTGCCAGATTCTTTGAAGTGTTTGGACACTGTGTCTTTTCATCATGGTCAGTTACATATGCAACAGAATTGCAACAGACGTGCATGCATATGGATCTCTTCTCATTGGCTCTTTCTTCCATTAGGTATTTAAGAATACTTTGCTTGAAGTTTAATAGCCCCGAAAATCCTATGTTTCCTCAAGTAGTTGGTGGCTGTTTTTGTTCTCACGGGCAGTTGCTGGGCAGGAAATGAGCACAATTGTTTCTGCTTGTAGTGTCTCGCAACATAGGAAGTGAGCAAAGCCAACATGTGTTGTAGGCTGTTGAGCCCATGTGAACAGCTTTGGCCAAGTGCGTGGAGGTTGCGCTTCGTTTGTGATAGAGTATGACACCGCATCGTTTTCGGAGACGTTATCGTCTTCGTGCTGCTGATGGATATTCTCCTTCTCGGTTGGGCAGAAGGATTTCATCTTCAATGTAGTTTTATACTGGTGCACATGCTTCTGAAAAAATTGCCTGCTTGCAGCCTTTTCGAAAATTGTTCTGAGTTTGCGTACATCTGGCGGCTGACTGGAAATCATTATTTTTTTCGGGCGCGCACCACGTTGGCAGGCTATTTCCTGGATTTTTTGTACGTCCGCAAACGGTCCTATGGCTTTTAGAAGCTGAATGTTTCAAACCTTTAATTGAATGGCGTCTGTTGAGAAAATCTGTGGACATGCGCGGAGTGTGCGAAATTGGTGAATGCTTGCCGTTTTGCAAGCGGCTAAAGGGGAAACACTTTCTTCGATCTCTGTCGATTGCAGACTGGATGTACGTATGTGCCAATGGTCTCTTATCCGTAGTCGAGGGATTCGAGAAATGGTCCTTTCACAGTTCTCGCTCAAAATTTTTAATCTGGTAAAGCATCCAAACCATTAGGAACACAATGTCGCCTGCATGCTTTCTTCTACCTTCATTCACAAGAAGGGCAATATGTTCGTCTTTCGAACACAATTGGAGCTACCTGGCTCACTATCTCACTCCAGCAGCTCCGAAAAAATCATCAAAGGCCGCTCTACAGCACCCATATTAGAGGGCCCTTCTTGAAAAGTACGAATAGCTAAGTAACTTTGGCCATTGATGCCTTCTAGCGAACTTTGCCGGAGATAAAAATTTGAATGATATTCCTTGCAGCGAGTGAGGCGTGTCATTGTAAATGATGCCCAGAAACAAAGAATATAGCAAATATGTGGGAAGATGACAGGGGGACACGCAAGAGTTCACGCTGGAAAAGCTTGTTGTACCGTAGAACTATCTCAAATAAAAATGCTCGCCAGTGTTTTGTGCCGAGCAACTAAACAATCGTCAGACCGTGAGCTATTCCTACGTTAACGATGCCAAACCCTATTTGTTGTTGCAAGCAGAGTGATGCACTTTAAACGTACATACTAGGATAGGTAAAAGTCTGATAAAAGGCGTGGTATTCATTTGTTTGCCGACATCTTTAGACAGCAACGTAAAATCTCATCAAGCAGAAAGTATGCAATATTCAAACGCGCGTGTGCTGCTAGAAGCTGACGCCTAACAGTTTAGCATCTAGGTAACGCTGTGAACCAACTAAAAAACAGTTGAATTCAGCCTTTTTGTCCTACACTGTGCGGATCTACTACGGCACAAATGGAATAGTAAATGTTTCTTTGTCACGTCCATGTGCGCGTTGTTGGGCAACACTGCAGCCAGAAATCCGTAGTGCTGTAAAGTACGTCGAGATGGGAACGTTTACACAACACTTGCAGTTAGTACGTCATGATCCTAAAAACGTCTGGATCAGTACGTAACATAAATATTTTCACGGAGCAGCACAGCAACGGATTAAGTTTTGGATCATTTGTCATTTGACTTTTTATATTAGCATAACTTTTTCATCGGACTAACTGCCCACACGTTCTTGCGATGGTGGCAGTTGCGGTCGTGTTGAAGGGTCAGGTTGCCTGCTTTTCCTTGTTGATTATATTCGCATATTTGACCCGATATCCCGTTCATTGAGTGTAAAGGTATGCCATTTTGTTTCAGAATGTGAGAGAAAAGACATGGCGAATGCATGGTACTTGGAATTTGGCCCTTTTGTTCAGATCGACAAATTGTATGAGCAATTCATATCGATTCTTTCTGCAGGACTTGTGTCTCTCTGTTCAATGATCAAAGCAACGAAATTGTCCTGAAAGGCAGTTCATTAGTTGCGTGCCCTTTACTCTTTTATTCAAAACTGCTTTTCTGCCTTCTGCAAGTTTTTCAGCAGCGGTCACGTGGCGCGCGCATATTGTTTATTAGTGACCAAAATCCAGCCTCGCATTTCGAAAAGGAACAAGCTCGGGGTCTGTCTAAGCTTATGAGAGTTTTTCTATGAAGCGGGGAAGTAAAAAATTACTAGTTTGGCCTTTCGTTTTACGTATCACCAATAGTCAGGTTTACAAAGATGGACTGCTGCCGGATATGACAAGAGCGCTTCTAAGCCAGGACTCGCCTCTTTGACTCGTCAACATTGACCCAGGCCGTATGCTCCTTGAAGCGAATTTGCCAGCTGACAAGCCAGATGCAGCTTCGTAAAAGAACTTGTCAAACGTGAGTTTCAGCGTGAAACTGCCTAAGTCAAGTGGTAGATACGCCGGCTCACAGGCGTGCATGATGCTTTGAGAAATGCTCAGGTCTCTAGCACCACGTGGACGCTAAAGCTGCATTTAAGCCATATCTAAGCGCACAGGCCGGCAACGATGGGTTGCACTGCAGGCTGTAAGGCGCTTCACAACCAGTCACTACAGAGTAGCTAGGTGCAAATATTCAATTGTGACTGTGGGGGCAATTCTTACTAACCGTTGTGATGCTCAGCGAGAGTTCAAACTAAAAGGCAACTGCAGATTTTGCTTTTGCATAACTGTCAGCTGCTTTTTTGTTCGCCTTCTGGTTGCTTCTTACTCCTTCCACTGCCTGCCTTGTTTTCGACACAACTTCAATTTTGTTCCATTATTTTGCTACGAACTTAGCCATTGCCAAACGTCGCATTTACTTCTACAAAATTGCTACTGCTTACCTCTGTTCTACATATATCGCCTTCAGATTGAAGAATTACTTCTCCTAGTTTTCAGAGGGAATATTGTAAAGAGCGTGCAACGTACTATCTGCGGTATGTGAAAACGAATTGTTGTGAGAAAGAGTGCGCTGGTCGCGACGATGTCGCGTGCGGCGGAAACGCTTTACAAGAGGCCTAGCATGATTCTACAGGTTCTTGGTGCTTAATGTATTAAGGCTTGCCCTTTGCTAAATATTGTTGGAACGCATTGGCCATATGTCTTGAAAGACATATGGTCAATGCGTTTCATGCTCTGCAGGATGAATCGCCCACAATGCAAAAGCTGCCGTACTTCAAAGGTTAGAGCCATTCCTACCACGCCCGTCTGAAATAGGCGATTTCATGGCGTGTCTTGGTCTACACATGAGTCTTATGAGCACGCGAAAGAGAACCAAAGCTCTAGAAAAAACAAGAATGTACTTTAAAAAGATCAGTATCGTGTGAAGCATAGTAACCTTACATTAGTTCCATGTGCAATACTTTGGCAGGCAGCTTCAAATTTATGCCAGTACTCGACTCTTCAGATGGACTCACCTGAGGTCCTGTATAACCTTTAGATTATAATGGCTTTCTCGAGGAGCGTTTCGAGGCACATTTGCTTCAATTCGTATGTCGATACTGTGGTCCGTAATGGGATGATATTACTGTTACTATCAAGTCAGTCATAGCCCAGTCCGCGTTAAATAAACATGAAAAACGAAACAAAATATAGTACGACGTTCGGCGCACGCCAGTGTACTTATCCAGCCTGTTTTCCTGATATTCATGGCGTACCATAACTCGATTCTTGAATGCATTGAATGGCTTCCTAAAACTGCTACAATGCCTAGAATATGACAACAATGGCTATCTAGCATCTTAGAAGCAATGACGAATTCTTTGCAACTAGTGTGCAGAACTGTGACCGCACCTCGCGATTTGTGTATGCTTTTTCGGAGTGCAACAATGACTCTCGCATAGTGCAGAATTGCCCCTTTACCGTTTTGTACAGAGCAAGGATGTGCGCAGTCCTCAAAAAAAAATTCTGCCCGGTTTCTTTAGATGGAGCGCGAGTCGGTCCTCTCCGCTGTAGTCGCAAAGGCAGCTTTTCCAAATCCTCCTATTTGTTATCTGTTGTTGGTGAGCAAAGCAGTACACAAGCATACTTTCAAACTTGACCTCATTCAATCAATCCCAGTGTGTGCCTCCGAAGCTGCCAGACAACAGAATATGAATTCTGTCACAATATATCGGCCTGCAAGAATTCTAAAGGTCGTTCCTGCATCAAAAGCAGCAATGTCGCCTGCGAGTTACCGAATCAGATGATTTGTAGAACTCCCAGCTGGAAAAATGTTATTACTGTCCCATACAAAGCACTGCCAAAAACAGTGTTTTCGCTGTTCGCGCTCGTAGTGTGATGGTCTTGAGCGGCGTATGTGTACCCTTGCATACAGGGGCAGGCATACTATCTGCTGTTGAGACATTCTCTGCTCTTGAGATAAGACAATATGGAAAGATGGGGCGATCTACTTACTGCGAACTTACTTTTTGGCATTTCAATGATAATCGTACTATGTGAGGCGACAATATTTGCGACAATTATCCTAGAGACGCCATGCTATGAATTTGTTTCCATGGTACACCGAGGAGCTTGCATAATGCGCACTTGACCTCAATAGGACATTGTCATGGCAGTGTTAGGTCAAACGAAAATTTGAAGCGGGCCATTTGTTTGCCGGAGCTGCACTTGGAGTTGAAGTTACGTGCCATCGTTGTACCACTGAATGCTGAAAAACGGGGTTTGCTTAGTCCTTCTGGGTGTAAATCTCACACTACGAAGTTGACTCAAGGCACTCTCTTTCGTAGCACCTTTTAAGGGCGCAACTTGTCTTTTTGAAATTTGTTATAGATGTTGTATTTCTGCTTTGGCAGGAGGTTCGGTGCGACGACATCATAAGCAAAAACCTCTGCTCCATTCTCAGTATTATCCGTAGCGTGCGCATGGGTTTTAGGAAGGTGGCGTCCATGGTTGCAGCAGCGCCAACTACTGGCGATCACCGCTCTAGGCCAATGATAGTAAATGCGTTGCGGCATTGTGAGGCTGCGCTGGTTGCACTCAAGATGTCCCCTAGCAGCGTTCGACTTTCTGGCTCGTTTTCATTGCTACACGAGTAATTTTAATGGCCACGAACACTGAAACAAACCGGTTTTACCACTTATTAACCTGGAAATTTTGGTTTCGGTTGATGCTCACTGCGTTCCTTCACACATACATGCGGCTTTGTTATTGTGGCCCGCGATACTTCGCACTTTTGTTTAAAATTGAGGATTTGCATTATTTGATGCTGGAGAGATGTGTGCGTATTTATGAAGCCCGTATTCTTGTCCAAACTGACACAGCTTTTTTCATAGAGTTCCCTCTATTCTTCGGAGTTTGCGCAGAAACATCGGGTTGCTTTTGTGAGGTTTTGAGCCGAGAGGTTTTTATATCATCCATAAAGCCCATCTTAACTTCAAATGAAAACCTATTTGTGGGTGTCTTTCGGGGTCCCTACCACGATGCGGTCACAGGGTCTCCTTTTTGTTGCACTTGGATACCTTCCTAGTCTTAACTCGCGCGACAAGCTTTCCGTACTATCGTCTCCATGGATAAAACAAAGTACACTCCTGAAATAAATCCTCTTCGTGTATGGCACGGCGGCTGTGAACGCTTGGCATGTCTATATATTTAATAATATTTGTGTTTTCACGCTAGCGGGATGTTGAAGAGTCAGCGCAATGCAGGGGTACGAACGAGCTTTGATCAATGTCGAGAGCGAAGCGTTTGCAGCTACACGTAGTCACACAGCTAAAGCCAAACGCAGTGATTGATGGCCCGTCAAGGGCTATGAACCCTCACGCAGCCCACTTGCTACTTTCGTGCGAGGGTGTCAGCGTGCTCGTCACACGTAGCTCGCAAAATGCTTATTAGTTCTGCTGACGGAGAGTAATCTGAACAGGCGGCAAGTTTGCTGGCTAACTTAAAGTTCCCGAATAATTGACATCGCGGTGGGATTATCTTCTTCGGCACGTTTGTGAAGCTGCAGAGAGCTTTGTCTTTCGCATGCACAGAAGTCAGAGCATAGCTCATACAGTGCGCTGATCACGCGCAGCTCATTGATCTTTGCAGATAAACAAGGGAGCACTCTGAGATCGGAGTTTGACAGAAGGCGTAGCACTAGCTGTCTCAGAGCTTATCTGACAGATTCTTAGTCAGGAGTCAGTCGCTCTTGAACTCTTGCACATGGGGGTGCAATGGCTCTCACGAGTGTGACAGAAGCACACAGGTGTCCAATCCGAGTCACGCTAGCTACTCTATGTAGCGTTGTTGTAGATCCCTTTTGATTCTGCAGGATGTATGATGAAGTGGTCCGATATTTTAGGTGACTGCATTTTAGATCTACTTTGTAAACATTCCAATTGCGCTTTTATCTGACGGACAGATTATGAAGTAATGCCAGATGCCGGTATTGGCGTCCATGGCTTTGAGTGCCGATTTCGCAGAGAGTATGCTGTGGAACTTGATGTTTCGTAGCTTCCCACAACAGTACACTACTTTTGAAGCAAGCGATTACAGGCTTCGCAATTCATTAACGGCTGCGCTCGTTAGTGTTTCTGCTCGTGCAATGGACTGTTGCGCAGAAGAGTAGCGGTGTGGTTCTTTCTAAGTTCTTTGCGTAGCTGGTGCGTTGCTCGACGCACACGAAGTTTAAGAGAAATATGAAGATGCGAACCTTCCTTCAAGCAGTTAAATGCATACTGGCTGGATAAAATCGTGGGACCTCGTTCTGCAGCCCGTTTGCATCGCCTAATTACAAATCCATCAGATCTCACTTGCGAACTGACGGAGTGTTATTTATTATGATAATTGAAGATCTGCTATATTCTTGCTGCACGCAACTGCACAGCATGTTTTGTGGCTATTTTCACTTTTTGTAGATCATTGGTGTTTGTTTGGGGTCCATCATGTCCCTGCTTGGTTGCTCAGGTGTACGCATGTTTCAGGTCCAATGATGGTATTTGCGGGCCGCGTGGAAAATGAGCTATCTAAGAGCTCGTCCTTTTTTGATGAAAAAAAGACAAGTGCAGGAAGTGTGTTGACGGATTTGCACGGGCTTGTGAAATTAACGTTTTGTCATTATATGTGTGATCCTGCAAATGAAGCAGTGATTATTCCCGCGTCATGCAGGCTGTGAGGTGCACTAAACGGCATTAGATATGAATACACAGAAATTTGGAGCTAGACCATGATTCAGTGTAATAAATGAAACCAAAGGCTGATGTGCTTTTGCCCCCAGCCGTAGTTAGGCATTGCTGTGATAGAAAACGTGAGACTTTCATATCGCTAGTGTGCGTGCTGTAAGTTCCATGCAACGAAATATGAATGTTGCCTCTCTGGGCAAAGCACATTTATCAGAGTAACATGTGTATAGTGCATATGTGTTCACGGCATTGAGACTTGGGTTGACGACAATTGCTTCCTGTTAGCGCAGCGGTGGCCTTTTTCAGCTTTTTACTTGCGTACTAACACCTTCTGTGATATAGTCTGTACGGGCCATCCATATCGGGCTTTAAGCGTGTATTGGAGAATGTTTTGGGTTTCTAGTCTTTGTTATCGAAAAGTATGCTTTTGCGGAAAGAACTTGAATTTAGCGAGCGGTTCATTTCAGAGGCCCGTTAGTAATGCTTGAGCACACTTCCAGATTGTGAGAGGCAGCAAAGATTCCAATTCAAATGCAAGAGGAGCAGGTGTTGTTCCGTGTGCGTAGCTTCACTGATGCTTCTTCAAAACAAAGTTGCGATTTTCAAAGACGTGGTGTTCTATCTCAAGGATGTATGTGCGGAGCTATACATGCACACAAATGCATGATTAATATCGAAATATTGCAGGAATTATGCCTTGCGAGGCGACAAACTATGAAGCGTAGTCTGTTTATTCCGTTGAGATTAGCATGACTTGCGCCCCTATTTTAACTGACGAAACACAGTCCATGCGGCTGCTGTTTGTGTGCTGCGTTTCAGAGAGTGGAAAATACGTCTGCATGAGCTGCACGTAATGCGCGGTTGCCCTGTATCCTGCGTGTTGGATCATGCATCGTGGGTGTTGCTGTCCATGCACACAAATGCATGGTAGTTCTCGAAGTGTCGCAGAACGTATGGCTTGCTAAGCAGCAAAAAATTAAGTTTAGTTTCGTTTATTTCATTGAGATTAGCATCACTTGCACCTTTATTTAAAATGAGAAAACATAGCCCATGCGACTGCTGCTTCTGTACTAAGCCAGTATAACTCTTCATGAGGTGTGTACTGAATCAGTGCATATGCGATTGTGTGACGCTTATACTTCTATTTTCGCGCACAAATGCATGCACTTAAAATGTGCTGAGTTTTATACAAGTCTTCTCATGTGTGCACAAGAATGTCCACTTAAAGTTCTGATGAGCCACAAGCATTGCCGCAAGAATGCTCAAGTTGTTGGCACATCATTGGTCTCCTCCCGTGGCAGTATGTAGGCTTTGCAGCGCCAGAA
This sequence comes from Eimeria tenella, assembly GCF_000499545.2. Classification (NCBI taxonomy): domain Eukaryota; phylum Apicomplexa; class Conoidasida; order Eucoccidiorida; family Eimeriidae; genus Eimeria; species Eimeria tenella. The sequence continues at coordinate 47,655 of NW_013541512.1, forward strand.
GACACTAATAGCAAAATGTGCATAGCAATTTTTATTTTCCGTTTCCACATGTGCGGCCGTGAAAGTGGCATTGCTGTAGAATTATCCCCTGCGTCTGGCCACGTCAGAGCCATTGCTGTTATTTATCGCATCTTCAAGAATGCGTAGGCCTGGCCTGGAATATGCCTCTACAGCAATTGCACTGACCGCCTGTCAACACAAAAGCACTGCATGTGAGTTCAATTAACTAGCGGATGGGGCTTCATGACCATACAGAAGTAATCAGGACCAGAAGCGACCATGAGTATTGGTGCATTTCCGCATTTGCACATCATAAACATATGTCACAGCATCACTTTACATCAAACAAGTGAGATAGTGGAATATAGAAGGTGAGTAGATAGAGTATTATCAAACATAGTAGGGCAGTGCCCCCTGATGAACGTTTGCAGTTTCAGAGGCAAAGCACTCGCTCCTCCCAACTTGTGCAAATATGATGCTTGAAGGCACATTTTTTCAAGCCAATAAACCTTTACGTTCATGGCAAGATAACCGTTATCTGGCACAATGCGAATAAAAGTTGTTTGGAACTGCCTCTGCATGCATGCGAATATTTGAAAGCGTACAGCAGCTCTTCAAGAAGATGTCGGTATACAAAACTTTGTTCCACATAGACGAAGCTAGGTCAAATTTAACGCGGGCCTTCAGGCTACAAAAACTAAGAAAAAATCATTACTGCAGAAGCAACTGCTATTTCTAGAACGTGGGTCTCTTGCGAATATGTTTCTGAAACGCATAGGACTTAGGGGACGATCAAAAGAAGCCCCTTTAAATTGTATGCTATGTAGTTTTCGAACTTCGGAGCTTTGAATGTCTCCTTTACCTTAAAGGCGACGGTCTACTAGCACGATATGGGAACCACTGCAGATGTGGGATGACAAAACTTTTCTTCATTACGATCTGGAGAATGTGGGCCGTACAGAATGGGACTTAGCTGCATCATAACTGCGTTTCTCAGTAGGCACAGCGCGAAGTACTAAGTGCGCTTCCACGCACCAGATCGGTGAAAATGCGTAAATCATATTTTCAAATGAATGAGTAGGTTTATGTGAAACATGAATTGTCAATATTTTTCCAAGGTAGCACTGGTAGCAGAGAAAATAATTGTTGAGTTTCTTTTATGCTACATGGTCTTTAGCTGTAAGCGTCGTGCGGTAGATTGTGCGTTTCTTCCATCGCATCGTGGATCCTGAGGGCATACACTGCATAGAGCTCACTCCTTTGTTTCTGTATAGCGTAGCAAATTGGTGTTTTATACTTCATTTGAGCATGGTAGAAGACCAGTATACAGCCACTTTAGGCGGTGCCTTTGTAGATATATGTCACGTAAAGGCATCCAAAGCCAGTTTATATGCAATGGCGTCCACACATGCAAGATTCCTACATAGAACTCGTTACTCATGCGTTGTTTGGAGTGTCAAGCGGCTTTAGGTTATGCTGGATTTTCTCTTAGAACATATGATGGCGGTGATGTTAATAAATAGCTTGTAAGAAAGCCAATGGCGGGAAAAGCAAATGGACTAGAGCCACAAGTATACCGCACAATTAGCACAGAGGGCTTCACCGAATGCATTGCCTTTTGTCCACTGTATCTTCTATAGAGAACACCTTTGTACCGAAACAACGTAAAGATCATTTACTGATCATTTTTCATGTGCTTTGCTTCATTTCGGTATCGTCCTTTTCTTTAGACGCCCACTTTTCCAGTAAGCTGCTACACAGCATTATAAACAAAATCTACACGTGCTTTGTACGTGGCATCTTGCCTTTTGCTTCAGCGAGTTTGCAGCATTATAAGGCGAAAAGTGTCTTATTGCGACTGATCTGGTTTTCCCAGAGATGTGTCATGTACCGTTCGCGTGTAATATCTGACGGAATCCCTTTTTTGAAAGCGCAGACCGCTACGGCATGCCTTCTCGAGCGTAGAAGCTCTATCACAACTCTATCACAGTCCTTCTAGTGTACGTAGGATACTTTTGTTGAGCGGCTGTTAACGTACTCCTTCATGTCGAGCAAAAGCCCTACAAAGTGCTAGAGTCTTCGAAAAACATACGTACGCATTTCTCTATTCTGAGGCTTGTATGCGCCTTGCAGTACGCCGATATTCGTCTTCTTCTATTGAGACATTTGGTACAGCGATTGAACATCAAGCATTCGCTTTGAGCGTCAGTTGATTTCTGCATTTGAAGCGGTTCTCAGGCGCTGCACTCACTAGTGGAATACGTAACTCTACAGTCAGTCGAAGAAGCCCGGCAAACGAGCTTGACGCCCAAAATAATACGACATGGCTTCTCTCTCACAGGAACTAAACTACCACCGCCCAATTTGTGAACTGCAGGCCGTGTGCCAAGCGCACTTGAGTGTCATTAGTCTATTTATATTTTATACAAATGAACAGGGTGTGCGTCCTGCTATGGAGAAGGATTATGTGCACAGTGCAGCAGCCTGACGATTGTGCACATGCGTTAAGCATTTCAGTGGTTAGCGCGTTACGTGGGGATCCACAGTTTGCAGGTAATTCCTATGGAGATCCCAAGCTGCTGATTTGTTTCAAAGCAACGCAGAGTAGTTTGTACGGCATTCCGCTGGTAGGAGTGGCGCAAAGTAGTGGCATTTCAAAACAGCAAACACTTGTAACGAATTGTTTGTATACTGGCGCTGCACTTGGTTCGGGACTTACGTGTTGTGAACGTCTTGCTGCTTCATTGAGCCCAGGAACACGACGCGCGTTAAATGTTCCTGGGATGACGAATCCAAAGAAGTAATTCTGTGCTATAGACTATGCTATCCTTTGACGCGACGCCCGCCTCTTGTGTACTACTAACACAAATGTGCAAAGGCAAAAGTGGTTTGCATTATTTGATCGTAGTACGGAGAGAAAAATGGAGCAACAACCCTGCAAGCAGGAGCGCTATCTCGAATCCCAGTATCATGAATGACACCTGCGCAACGATTCCACGTAGGTGGTGTAACCGTTGCTGCAGCCCCATCTACTGCCTTTCATGCATTGTGCTGATGCGAAAACGTGCATCGCTGCATTATGAGGGCTAGGATTCTGCTTGATAGTGAAATCCTCTATGGCTCTCGACTGCAGAGCTAATTTGTTCGGTTGGCTTCACCATCAGTGACACCAGTGATGGCTATTCATTACAGTATGCATTTTCTGTTAGAGTGAGTGCTTTAGTGAGCATCAACAGAAACAGTTACGGAGTTAAATCTGTTGCAGTGTGCTTGCGTACGCTGTCAAGCGCTCTTGGGTGTCATTAGTGCATTTAGGTTTTTGAATGAACAGGATGTGCGTCGTGCTGTGGAGGCGGATTATGTGCACAGAGCAGCAGCCTGGCGATAGTGCACATGTGTTTAGCATTTCAAGGGTTAGCGCGTTATGTGTGGAACCATAGTTTGAAGATAAATCCCACGGAAATGCCAAGCTGCTGATATGGTTCAAAGCAACGCAGAGTGGTTTGTACGGCATTCCGTTAGTAGGAGTGGCACAAAGTAGTGGCGTTTCAGCATAGCAAGCACTTGTAGCGGATTGTCTGTATACTGGCGCTGTACTTGGTTCGAGATTTACGTGCTGTGAAAATCTCACTGCTTCCTTGATCGCAAAACCATGACGCGCGTTAAATGTTCCTGGGATATTGATAAACTTAAGAGCATAATTCTCGCACTATGCGATTGACGATGCGACATGCGCCTCTGGTATACTGCTAAAACAAATGTGCAAAGACAAAAGTGGTTGTTTGATCGTGCTACAAAAAAAAATGGTGCAACAACCCTGCAAGCAGAAGTGCTAGCTCGAATCCCAGCACTATGCATAGCACTTGTGCAAAGATTCCACGCAGGTGGCGTTCTCCGTTTCTGGAGCCCCATCTAGTGCCTTTCATGCATTCTGCTGATGCGAAAACGTGCGTGGTTGCATCGTGAGGGCTATTGTTCGGCTTGATAGTGAAATCCTCTACGGCTCTTAACTGCAGAGCTAATTTGTTCGGTTGGCTTTACCATGAGTGACAGCAGTGATGGCTATTCATCACAGTATGCATTTTCTGTTAGATTGGGTGCTTTAGCGAGAGTTAACGAATACGGTTAGACAGTCAAATGTATTGCAATGTGCTTGCATACGCTATCAGGCACTCTTGGGTGATATTAGTGCATTTAGGTTTTATATGAAATAACAGTTCGTGCGTCCTGCTGTTAAGGCGGATTATGTGCACACTGCAGCGGCCAGACAATTGTGCACATGCGTTAAGCATTTCAATGGTTAGCGCGTTACGTGGGGATCCACAGTTTGCAGGTAATTCCTATGGAGATCCCAAGCTGCTGATTTATTTCAAAGCAACGCAGAGTAGTTTGTACGGCATTCCGCTGGTAGGAGTGGCGCAAAGTAGTGGCATTTCAAAACAGCAAACACTTGTAACGAATTGTTTGTATACTGGCGCTGCACTTGGTTCGGGACTTACGTGTTGTGAACGTCTTGCTGCTTCATTGAGCCCAGGAACACGACGCGCGTTAAATGTTCTTGGGATGACGAATCCAAAAAAGTAATTCTGTGCTATAGACTATGCTATCCTTTGACGCGACGCCCGCCTCTTGTGTACTACTAACACAAATGTGCAAAGGCAAAAGTGGTTTGCATTATTTGATCGTAGTACGGAGAGAAAAATGGAGCAACAACCCTGCAAGCAGGAGCGCTATCTCGAATCCCAGTATCATGAATGACACCTGCGCAACGATTCCACGTAGGTGGTGTAACCGTTGCTGCAGCCCCATCTACTGCCTTTCATGCATTGTGCTGATGCGAAAACGTGCATCGCTGCATTATGAGGGCTAGGATTCTGCTTGATAGTGAAATCCTCTATGGCTCTCGACTGCAGAGCTAATTTGTTTCTTATCCAGAGTACTCTTCTTTCACGGATCTAGTTAGTCAATGCAAGCTAGATGTCTCATGGAAATTTCTTACTTCTTGTATCAAGCGGTACGTGGAATGCGATAGTGCTGCAGGTTTGTGAGAAGCTTCATTACTCAACAAATGATTCGAGTGACACACCCAGCAGCAACTACGCGGCTGCGTACGAAATTGCCCCCTTTGCATGCTGTGCAAAACTGATACTGCTTAGAGTTTGTTCGTATCCCTGAATTGTGCTGAAATAAAGGAGTTATGGAATTTGCGTGCGAAGGCGAAATAAAAGACACCACATTATAAAGAAGCTGCATCAGTAAGGACAGGAGTACGCAGTTCATAAATACGTTTGCATTATCGCAGCAACACATACTGCAGTTCGTTAAGTTTGAGTCCCGACTCAGAGTCTCGGGAGCTGCATTACAGACGTAAAAGGTATTAACCAGAAGGCGGGATTAATTGAAAAGGGCCACTCCACTTCGGCCTACATCCCACCACGGCGCCTAACATAGAGTGTGACCTTTTGTTATTGACCACCCTTCTACTCAGCCACGCAACTCTAAGGGCGAGCAAAAAAGCAGACCAACTCCAACGGAAACTTTTCCTTGCAACCAATGGAGCCTCACAATGCCGCTACGCGCGTTTCCGCATCAGCATAATTCATGAAAAGCAGTAAATGGGGCTGCAGCAACGGCGAACGCCACCTACGTGGAACCTTTGCACAGGTGTAATTCATGATACTGGAATTCGAGCTGGCGCTCCTGCTTGCAGGATCGTTGCACCATTTTTTTCAGTTTGCACATTTGTGTTAGTAGTACACGAGAGGCGGGCGTCGCGTCAAACGCATACTGTGAGAATTACTTTTTTGGACTCATCAACATTCCAGGAACATTTAACGCGCGTCGTGTTCCTGGGCTCATTGAAGCAGCAAGACGTTCACAGCACGTAAATCTCGAACGAAGTGCAGCGCCAGTATACACACAATTCGTTACAAGTGTTTGCTGTTTTGAAACGCCACTACTTTGCGCCACTCCTACCAGCGGAATGCCGTACAAACCACTCTGCGTTGCTTTGAAACAAGTCAGCAGCTTGGCATCTCCATAGCAGTTATCTGCAAACTGTGGTTCCCCACATAACCCGCTAATCATTGAAATGCTAAACGCATGTGCACTATCGCCAGGCTGCTGCTCTGTGCACATAATCCGCCTCCACAGCACGACGCACATCCTGTTCATTCAAAAACCTAAATGCACTAATGACACCCAAGAGCGCTTGACAGCGTACGCAAGCACACTGCAACAGATTTAACTCCGTAACTGTTTCTGTTGATGCTCACTAAAGCACTCACTCTAACAGAAAATGCATACTGTAATGAATAGCCATCACTGGTGTCACTGATGGTGAAGCCAACCGAACAAGATTGCTGTTCAAGCCGAAGTAACCAAACAACAGTCACGGCTTCAATATATGATCTGAGATATACAGAGCTTATTGGCATTTCTGGACGTAGACAAAAGTATTGCGATATTGGTTTTTTATCCGTGAGACTGACTGTTTAGCACTATCTGATTCAGAGGTTGTGCAATAAACGTCGAGTTTTACGCCTTTCATTCTTGCATTCTAGCACATACGAGTCATTGGGTGTCAGGATTGCCGCAGACGCGAGCGGGCTCCCATTTTGTGGCTGCATTTTAAGGAAAAGCTTTAGTATATTGTGGATATTTTTTTAATCTACAGGACGTAAGGCGAGCTGGTCTTAAATATTAAGTTTATGCACTGAGCACTAACGACGTATTCCGTAGTCCGTGGACTCCTAGTGGTTTGCAATGAATTTTTTATGAGATGCACTGAATCCAAGTTAGTAAAATAGCGCTTCCCATACCGGCTGCAGATATTGGCTCGCACAGCCTCCAACATTTATTATGCAGAATGCAGGCACTGAAATCCCGTGCTTCGCTTGCTACCCAGCTTGCCCAGCATCCCGCTTTATTTTAAACAGTAGCTCAGAGGCTTGGACTCTGGTGCGCTGTTTAGCTCACAGAATGTGGATAAAAGATTGAAGACAAGAGCATGGAATTATGCAACAGCTTGTATGCCTTGTGAAGCAACATATTATAGTTTCATCGTGCAGCACTTTTGCGAGTCTTCAAGCAGTTCCAGAGTCACCAACACGTGGAACTTCACCACGTTATTGATTGCATGTAGGTCATTTGAGCAGCTGTTGATCTGCTATTTCCTCGATACGCAGCTGCAAAGTATGATTTTGCCTCATTTCAGCTCATTTCAGATCACTATTGTTTGCGTGTGGAATATGCTGTGGATGCTAGGCAGACGATGTAAAGCGGGTAAGGTGCACAACAGATGATTTAAAAGCTGTTTTTTTTCTTGAACGAATTGCACTTTCGATATGCTGAGAGTGCGTTGGACGGTAGAACGGACTTGCGAAAGCGAAGTCCAGTCGCTCGTTTAGATTATGCAGTTGTAACACTCATTATATCTGGTTGATGCAGAGCGTAAGACGTCCTTTTTGCTCTCGAGTTCTTTGTTAGTCTAAGGGACACGCTGCAACACTTTCGCTACCAACTTTCGGAAGCATTCAGTGGATTGCCGTTGAATAATTAAAATTCACTTTGCTGGCGAAGTGCCAGATAAGGGCTTCATTGTTTTGCCTGGAAGCTGTGGAGTTTCGACAATACGAAAAGGCATCTGTTTAAGCAATGCCCAATCTTCGTCACAGAAGATTGGGCATTGCTTAAACAGATGGCATCCGTGAACATCGGCAATGACTGTAGCCATGCTTGGCTGCGAGTTTCTAGAATGTATGTAGCGCGCTCTTTTTCATATGCCAAATATACATTGATGTGATGCTGCTTAAACACTGCCGTACACCAGGACCTATTTGGCTATATCATTTATTTTGAAGGCATACGCAAGGGTTTGGCGCATTGTTTATGGACGGACAGGGCGTTTTTCTGTAATATTCTGGCTCATGAGGCATATTATGCTGTCGCTGCCACAACTCTTCGTAAGAAAATTCTAGGCTGTAAGATGTTCAGGGAATCGAGAACCAGACTCTGCAGTAGCCTGTTTCGCAGCCAGAAATCAGCTACTGTGAGCTTCGACTTTGAAATGCTGCCCATGTGGCAGCTCTGACAGGCGCCTGCTTGCTGCTTTCAAGCCTGTGATCCACTGCCGAACCTTCTGCTTATGCCAGCGACGCGTTCGTTTTCCAGTATATACTGCAGCTTAAAAAGATGTTGCCAATTTTGTTTGTGGTTCGTTGTAAGCAGCAAATGTGTAACACATTTTCATCTCACAATCTGCTTAACACACGGCGGCGTAACCTGCGTTATCAGCCTTATATGCAAGCTGCATTAAGGTATAAGGCTGGCAACGCCAGCCAGAACATAAAGAAACCGCTGTGTTTTTCATATTATGCAAACTAGACGACAATGATCACATACAATCAGCCGCCCTTATGCAGCAATAAAGCCGTCCCAGCAGGATAACGCATCCTTCATATTTTGCGCCTTTGTGTATCTCAGACACAATCCATCGTCAGCCAAACACTAGCCGGTAAGCTGCGCAAAATGTGGTTGTTACTGCCGTGTTGTCCTCCGTACAGGCTTCTCGCTTGTAGCCTACTGGAGTATGGCTTAGTCATGATGACAACAAATTCACAAAGTATTTGTGGGTACAAGTAGAACTTCTGTATGTTCAACAGTACACACTCTGAGAGCGATAACATTATTGAACAGTATCACTTCTTTGCATTCCATGAAGGTCACGCTGCAAATAATTGCAAGTGCATTAAGCTCCACTGGTACCTGTGGTGAATCATCGGCGTCTTGGAAAGCTTGACGTTGTCACTATAACTGTCTGGAGCTGGAAAAATGTCAAAGCGTACAAGCTGTGGCCTCGGCAAGCAAGAGGCGCTACTTACTATTTTTCCTTGAAATGCACCAAACAAGGCTTAGGACAAAGTCACTGGAGGCACAGGGCGTATGTTTGGAGCCAGCTTGCTTCCCTGTATTGTACAATGAGCATATAAGAGGCTTACTGAAGCGTTGTGGCCCACAATGCTTACCTTGGTGGCGAAAAGCTCTTCAATGTGGAGGTGCATATTCGAGGATAGTTGTCTCTCGATTTTGCAGCAGGTGCGTCTCGCGGGAAATAGGCGAATGCTATGTTGTCTATCTGCATGCCAAGGTATATACCGTCTTTTCTTAGATTGTTGCTGATCTTGCAAGTGATGTAGGCATGAGAAGAAAACCGGCGTTTGAAAAGTATCCTAAAAGAGATACACTAAGGTCACCCTGTACGATCCAGACAGTGAGTGGAAGGTCTTGAGCATGAAGTTTCGACTGTACCTATTGCAGCTAGCCTGATACGTTTACCATTCTAAAGATGTCGTTCGTCAGCCAGGGGTTTCTTAGCTGAGGCACTGTCCTCCAGGATACATCTTACTGTTAATGGCGCTTAAATTCAAGAATGGGCGGCAGGGAAAATTCTTATACGGAGTTTTGCGTCCGGAGCTCCGTCCGGAGCTCCTACGTCAATGTCTTACATTGCTGATGACTTAAAACTAGTGAGCTAATCTTGTGTACAAGTTACAAAATCAAAAATCGATAATGGCTTGACCAGCTCGTAAGACATTTCACAGCTGTGAACATGCTACGCAAAACAGCAATACAAAGATGCAGGGTAAACCAAGAGCGTCTCTTAAAATAAAGATTCGCAACGGCGTCGAAGGTTGAGTTCAGGCGCACTAAGTAATTTTAACAGCTGCAGTATCTCACGTTTGACTGCATAGGATGTGCGTTTTGTGCAGCTACTTTGCATCAGAGATTGAAAAACGTGGCACCCTGTTTGCAGTCAAAACTTCTTGGTGCATAGCTCACATTTCGTACTGTCTCTTTTCAGACACTTATGCCCGTGCATGCGCATGTTATCAGACCGTACGGCCACTTACTGCGCAAGTTGCGAAATTCGGCATTACATGGCAGTGCAAAATTTGGAATTACAAGGCCACTTGCGTGAGTGTCTCGTCGATATTATTTTCAATCCGCGATATGCCAACTCCGCAGAACCGCTGGAGAAAATCAATCTGCTATTATTTAGAATTATGTAGCTCAGCTTCTGCGTTCCTGACTTAACTTTTTGCGTGAAACGGGCAGCTTTTATCCCAGAAAAGACGCAGTAGGGCTTACATGACTAAAATGTTTGCCGAGAGCACAACATTTCACACGCAAGCATTGTTGTCCTTTTGCTTGCAAGCAAGATTTGAGCTAACGTGCGTTGCAAAGTTTGGCAGGTTGATGATGATATATAAATGCTCCAAAAACAAATTATTATTACTTTTCTATAACTCTTTTTAGTATGTGAGCCCTGTGAATCGGATTTGAGCAATAATTGATTATTGCAAAGTGTTCTGCTTGTCAATAGTGGTTTTGCTAGCAGCTTAGGCTGCTTCGCTACGTAAGTACTGGAGACTGGGGACACGGATATTTGCTTTTGCTTGGCATACGAAATCGTGACATGCCATGATATATCGAGGTGAAGGAAACGCTTCGGCTTCTTGTTTTCGGCTTTGGGCATCTATATGCAACTGCCACCTTGAAACAGACAGTTCTGAGGATCCCCTTCTCTGTGTGCCAGTATGTATTCGCATCAAGTATTGTAAAGCTGAACACTTCGGGGTCCATAAAGTTTAACAACACAGATTACGTGAATTGTGATTCGATAAAAAAGCAGGGAGTGCGCATAAGGGGTGGGAAAGCGTGCCACTGGAGAAGGCGAATATTGGTCACAAAACGTAGCTACGATATCATTTGTCTTGAAACGCAGTCAAGAATAGTTTTACTTCCTTTTTCAGGACTGCCACGCAAATTGAATTTACGTTTGCTCAGTAATTCATGGAAAGTGATAAATTTTGATTGCAGCAAACATTGGATGTATCGCTCGAGGAGAAAACCGCTTTCCTTTATCTGGTGCTTCCTGCTTCCTGCTAACTTGAACGACGCGTGCTCTTCAATCCGTGGACTTCGGTCTCTTCTTTCAATGATAGCATACGTTTGGTTATGCTCTCTCATTGCTCGTGAATTGCGGCAGTTCCAGATGAACTCTGGATATAAACACTGGAACGGACCTGCCTTCAGTAGACTTGCGTTCAAAAGCCATATTCGATTCCCAGGATGTCCGTAGACCTTCCATCTTTTTCGTTAGTCCCTTTTGTGATAGTCCGTTGAAGTTCATTGCTGCCCACAGCCTTAGCAACCAGCTCATTAGGCTATCCTAGTTTTGCAACTCTTACAAGCGAGCGTGCAGAAAGCACTTTAATCTGTAGAGGATAATGCCGGAGCGAGTATGTTTGATAAAAGCAGTATGTGAGTTACACAAAAGAGGTAAAACTGGTCCCACTGACCTTGAGTTGGTCTCGAGGTACATCAGAATGACAGCTCTCGTGTGTGCAAATGACTGATATTCGCCTGCCTTTTTGTTGAAAATGCTCTTTTGTGTGCCAAAGCTGTCAGTATGCACTGTATATAGAGAAAGTGCAGTGTTATTTGTACAAGACGTCACGTGTATATCGCTGCTCGCATGGCTGCACGTCATGCTGGCATGTTCGTTGGGTATCGCAGATATTTGCCCTCGTGGCCCAAACAGTTCATAAGATACTTTGAGGCATTCATTTTTTGGCGCGTCTCTCACCATACAATTATTCATTCGGTGTCGAAGGCTTTTTCGTACGCCTTGGTACGGCAATTTCATTGGATTATGAGCACTTCTTTAAATCCTAACGCGGCAAGTATTAACATCAGGGCTTCGATTTCGCTCCGACACTAGTATTCAACGCCTCCCAAGTCCTAGAAATTTTGCAGCACTGCGGCGAACCCATTTTGCTTCATGTCGCCTCATTGATATAATTGTAGCATAGCTAGTGGGCAAGACAACACTACAGCATTTACTTCGTCTTATTCCCATGGTGTTGGGGTTTGACATTCAATACTACATAACCAGATTGTGAGGCCAAACATTGTTAAGCGAAATGAACCACGTCTCACTATGAATGAAGTCAGTAGCTAAGGTGCTACCCACTGAATGATATCAAAAATGGCAAATATGCGAAGCCTTAGACATGACTGGACGACGCTTTAGGCATGCCCACACGGTAGACGTTGAGACAAGCATTTCGGTTTACTACAAGCACAGGGGCGATTATGTGCTTCCATTATTTTCAGATTGGCACACTAATTTGGAGGGATGTTGTGGACTTCGCCAACTTAAGAAGCATCTTGGCATGATCATTTTGCCTTGGCCAGACACAAGACTTGCTGCATTTATCCAGTCTGAATGGACCCCAGAAGGGTACTGTTCCATCACCTTGCTGCCTCAAACCTTATGTGGGCGTTAAAAGAGGTATACAAGTACCGGCTAAAAACGCAAAAAACTCAGGATGGAGGACCCTTTCCAAAATACAGAGGGTACGTCTGCACGCCTTTCTCCCTGTGAGCGTTTGCGTGAGGATGCCTTCAACACAATGACTAAAGGCGTTTTCTTGTATTCCAAAGCGTCCCTTTAAAGCGTCTCTTTGGGCAGACATATTGATTGTTTCATCGAACAAGCACGAGATGAATGATGTATCAAGGTCTAAAACGCTGCGTCTTCTCGAAATTCCATGCTCTGCATCTGCTTTAGCTGGCTACCAAGAGGGCTGCACGTTTAGCAATAGGTCTGCCATTGAATACCATGACTTTGCATTCCTCTCGAGGCACATCAGGGTACAGTTTCTCCTGTCCAATAGTTAGTTGATGGCTTTTGTCTCATGTTCCTTACTTGATATGCTTTTCCCGTCATACAGCTTCAAGCGTAGCCGTTGATGATCGCTTCAGTACATCAGATAACACCCAGTGCTCAACGAACCTAAAATCTGAATCTTTTCCTCGTCGGCAGGAATGCACATCTGGATTCTCTCAGACGCGGCATGCCTTTATGGATTTGCATGATGGCTCTTTTCCGTGGTTGTATCAGCTTGACAACTAGAACATTGTGATCTTACTTCCCCTAACCAGTCTATCACTCTTTACCATGAAATGCGCATTGGCGAAGCTCGAAACGAACATTAAGCCGATTTGTAAACCATATATTTACAGTGGAGAGTCGGCTTCACTGGACAGCGACCAGTGCCGGATTCGCATGCATTTATATCTTTATTTGTACCCGAGCTAGTCATGTTGTCACAAAACGTGAACCATCGCTTCGCGTTTGCTCGCGTTGCGTTTCCTAGGCTTTCCGCCCACAATACCGTGCTCGCATTGCAGCGAAGACTTGTGCATCACGCCAGCGCTGCGGCGAATCATTTCCGTTTCCGATATGTTACCGCTCCTGTAGGCTACAGATATCGGCAGGACAGGCTTTGATTATCCGATCGGCTCCAAAAAATCTATCTCGAAGAAATTGGAATTTAGTCTCCAATGCCACGCACCCAGATGATGAGAGAGAGGAATGCTGGGCGGAAAATCGCGCTTTGTGCTATGAATAAAGTCAGCACTTTAGGTGTATGTCACTGAATGACACCGTCGCCAACAAATCTGAGAAGCTTTAAACATGCATACACGAGATGCGTTGTGCCGAGCATTTTGTTCTTATGCAAACACAGGGGCGATTATATGCTCCCATTATTTTCTTGTCTTCAAATTGGCACACTAATTTGGAGGGATGTTGTGGACTTCGCCAACTTAAGAAGCATCTTGGCATGGTCATTGTGCCTTGGCCAGTCAGAAAACTTGCTGCGTTTATCCAGCCTGAATGAACCCCAGAAAGGTACTGTTCCATCTCTTTGCTGCATCAAGCCGTATGTCGGCGTTAAAAGAGGTATAGCCATACGCGCTGGAAATTGCGAAATACTCAGGATGGAGGACCCTTTCCAAAATACAGAAGGTACGTTTGCACGCCTTTCTCCTTGTGAGCGTGTGCGTGAGGATGCCTTCAACACAATGACTAAAGGCGTTTTCTTGTATTCCAAAGCGTCGCTTTGGGCAGACATTTTGGGTGTTTTGTCGAATGAACTCGAGATGAATGGTGTATCAAGGTCTAAAACGCTGCATCTTCTTCTCGATATCACATGCTCTGCATTTGCCTTAGCTGGCTACTGAGACGGCTGCACGTTTAGCAATAAGTCTGGCATTGAATAAGATGACTTTGCAATGCCCTCGGGACAAATCAGCGTACCGCTTCTCTTGTCTGATAGTTGCTTTATGGCTCTAATCTCATGTTCTATAGCTGATATTCTTCTCCCGTCATACAGCTTCAAGCGTATCCGTTGATGATCGCTTCAGTATATCAGATAACTCCCAGAGCTCTACGAACGTTCAACGTCTTGCCCTTTTCGTAGATAGGAGCTATGCGGAGCTGGCATTCGTCATAAGGTTCACGCTTTTATGATTTGTTTTGACGGCCCATCCTTATGGTTACGTCGCCGTAACAGTTGGGACGGCACATGCTATACAGGGAACAGTCTAAAAATTTCCCCCCTGTCATTATCGTACGCCACAGGCATTCCTTTTTCTACATGGTGCCTCGAGATTTGCGCTTGTTACAATCTCCTTCGGGCATTGTCAGAAGTGCCAAGTGTTTCGCATACGGTATTGGTGCACACAGGTGTTACAGAAAACTGCTTTCCGTGTCTCGAGGGACGGCATCGTTTTGCTGCAGCTCTGTTGCACTCCTGTGGCTTGGAACAACTGTGTTACTTTCATACAAATCAACGAAAGCTTGCATTGTATCGAAAATGTCGAGTATTCCCGCGCTGGTTCTTGTGATCCTCTGAACCGGAGTGTTTCTTTTCCCGCGCTCGCTAATAATTGCGGTGAGCAGAGAGTATGTCTTAGGGATGACTAGCGGCGATGTTTGAGGACCAAGGTGAGAAAAGGCGTCGTTTAGCGTCTGCGTCTTCCGAAGAGGCTCGAGCTGCCGGCTGCACGAGATGCGAAGTGTCATGAAGAGTGGTGGCTGCTGCATGAAGGGCAGCAATAGAACGAACGGTGTGCCTGTGGGGTTGCGTTGCTATTGGAATTCCTGGCGTGTGCTGCCAAGACCCTGTTTCTGAGGGATTTGACGACAGCAAACGGTAAAAGCGTATTGCCTGCAGTGACCTACCGTAACATTACACTTCATGAAGACACAGCGTTGGTGAGAAGCGCAAACCCTCTATACCAAGCATCTGAAGATTGAGAGCGACGCCGCTGGCAGTCTAGTTAAATCATGGGTGACTCTTTGCCTGGCGACTGCAATGATGAAACATCTTCCATAACCGCGTCGCGCTCAGGCAAGCGTTCGCCTACCGCTGGAGGCAACCGCCCTCTCTGTTGCTGTTCCTCTCTGTTCCTGAGACTGAATCCATGCAGATCATTTAGTTTGGCATCATATTTGGGGATTGATGGTGACTGGGTCGTGTCCGATGGAATACGGCCGGAAGGGTCCCTTTTCTACAGGTGATCTCAGCTTTTGGTGATTGCTGCAAACTCCATTGGGGATTGCCGGACCTGCCAAATATTTGGAGTATGCCCATGGTGAGTGCAGATACTATGGATAAGTGCCTTCAGTGTCTTCCCTGTTGGATTTTGTGACACTTATGTTGTCAAACGAATAGTACTAAGCCAACATACTTGCAATTTGATTCGTGCTTAAACATGGTTTAAAATGCATTAGTGTGTTTCGTATTGGATGCTATGGTTGCCATGATAAGCCGTGCTCGTGCGCTCGATTTGCTGCATAGTTCTGGCTCTTCGCCATTGTGCTAGTGTCTGTCTGATGATGTTTATCCCGCATAGTCATTAACAGGAGGTACCGCGTTTAGAATTTCAGAAAATATTCAGAGTAGCGTCTAAAGGTATCTGTGCTTTGTCTTAACGTTTGTAGTTTGGTCGGATTTTCTCTTCATCATTGTTTGCGTGCCATCGGTGAAAATGCATTATGCAGTCATATAGTACTTTGCACTACGTATTCCCCTGCGCAGAACGTACGTACGTGGCTTCATGCATGTCTAAACGGAAATTTTGCAGAACGTCTGCCTTCGTGGGATTCACGAGCGACCTCACTTGGCAGTTATACCGATCGTTAAACACCTTCCATCATGGCTTTAAGCGAGACAGGAATTTCGCATGCTTCTGGAGTTAGCGAATTATTATGTGTACCCAAATGGGAAAGTGCTGCTTGCATGTGCAGGACATTTTTCTTCGCCTTTGCGTTGACGCTGTCGCTATGCAAATCACTGAGTAGTTCGATACTGCGATCATCACATTTTTCAAAAAATTGGGATCCCTTTAATTTTCTTGTTGAGGTGCCTGTGTAGAATCCAAAAAAATGTCATTTTTCATAATATAATCATTTGGTCGTAGACATCGATGAGTACTTTTGTCTCTGTAAAACCACATGCATCTTAAGGATGCATATGGCTTTTAAATGCACATCTGGCTATAGTGAAGTGAACCGCAGAACGTGTGCGGAGAAATAAACCTAGAACCAAGCACTGAAGATGCTGTCGCGCTAACTTTTCATTCATTTCACTGCTCGTCTTTGTGAGACACTTTCCAGGCAAGCAAGTGTCTCCTAGCACACAGATGTATTGTTAGGCTTTGAAAACTCAGCAATTCTACTCGTATACTTTTCTGTCACTTCAAGTAGTCGTTTGTAAGCAATACCTCAAGAACACGTTTTATTTACGGGCCTTTCATACGCGGTCAGTGCCCTACCAAACAATGGATCAAAGAGTCACTCGTTCGCACTAAAAGCCTAAAATAATTTCTGGTCGAGCTTAATCTGACATCTGTAGCGCTAGAGGCGCCGATCAAATGTCAAGCGGCAACTGAGCGCATCTGCTTGCCTGGAGGGCGCCGAAAACAATAATGCACCTTTTGTCCCGTCACCTGGACCAAGAGCACTGAGTGTGCAATAGCCGGCTGTTAAACGTAATTCGACAGTATTGTCACTAATTTAGGTACTTTTTGCACTGCAGTGATACTTATGAATCTAGTGGAGCTCATAGGCCCATGTATCGATTCATATACGGGCCTCCATAATTACTCTCTGTGAGTGTCTGTTAGCACGCCGTTGTGCCAGTGTAGGTGCAATACGTTCCTTTCAGTCGATTTCAGCTAGTTCATAGCAAGCGTTTGCAATCGCTAAGACAAGGGGATAGTGCGAAATAAAGTTACTTGTCCTGTGTTTGCGGAGGTGCCCGAGGCTGTGTTGACTACAAACAAAACGTATCGCCACGATTGCTGATAGATCAGAGCACGACCACGCGGCAACGGCACCTTGCCGTAGCGCCTGCTCTTCCCGTGAATCCACGGTTTGTGGGTGACTTCTGCCTTCCTTTGCTGAAATGACTTTAATGCACGTATTTCCGACTTTCGCTTGCTTTGAAGCAAAACAGGAGAACCTTTCCATGCAAGGACAAGGTTCCGGTGAGCGAAACAGAACATTTTTGCAAATTTTTGATCAAAACGGAGCCGTTGCTTGTTTTGTTATCCTTAAGAAGCAAAGCAACATGAGAGACAGAATCTGCTGAACTCTTGCACCATTATTAATGACAACGTGTGCATCATGTGCCTTTGGAAACTGTATACTTATCTTTGTCACTGCCGCGAGCAATTTTAAGCTGTGACATTCCTTCGACGTCGAACGCTTCACCAAGCGTGACCATTTCGCTGCATGTTTGTGTGGGATAGGTAAACGCTATTGAAAAATGCAAAGAAACCTCAGTGGTGAATCTGCAATGCGCTACATCATTTTCGTGGCTCAGCTAGAAGTTATGCTTACACCGAAGAAAAGTACTATGCACGAACTCGCTTCCAATTTTACTAGTCGCAGTGTTACTTGAAGGACTCTGATTGCACCGCATGCTCCTTTTCTACGAAGGCGTAGCAAAATGATATTTTGGCACAGTGGGATCACTGCACAATTATTGTCCTGCATTTACCGGCATTTATCAAAAGACAGTGAGTTAGATATCAATATGCAGAAGCCGTATGCCGCGTCCCGCTTTGTAGACATGACGACCCTGGCCCACAATCCGTTGCTGGTGATTGCAGGTTGTAAGCTGAATCGGCCACAAAGCGTCCCAGCGCTCCAGTTGTCATGCAGGAGGATAAGAGTGACTCTGCTGCGGAAAAAACAGCCACATTTTCCCTAAAATGCAGCCTTTCTTCCTTAGACACTCAGCTCAGCTGTAGGTCATAGTGACGGCACGAAGTACAAAAGGCATGAAAATATTTTTATCTTGTACTTAATTTCCGCAGAAAAAACTGCTTTCACAGAGATATGAAGTTTTGAGCAAGCAGTGAGATATTATGCAGTTGTTGGACGGAAGTTCCTCGACATTCAGGATGTGGGCACAGTTGATTCACAGCAACGGTGAACGGTATTGTTTTGCCATGATTGGCACTACCGTTCCTAGGGAAGCGGGGTTCGCTGTAAGCAACTGTATGTTTAAGCCAGCTGTGTATGCCTAAGCTCACAAGGCTGGTGTTACATGACGCCCTCACAGACGCTATTCTTAATGCTAATTTATATTGTGCTTATATCGTCTGATGTCTCGCTTCTAAACGTTGCACTTGATGCGTGCGTCGCATCCGCTTTCTCATTATTTTTCGGCGTAAAGATGGTAGAAATCTCTATTTTTAAGATGGGGCTGCAGCTACTTTAGTCGAAACTTGTTTCGAACGCAGAAGGGTCCAGCAGAACGAAAACGGAGCAAAAGATTCAAATAGGAGGTGCGCCAGGACGCTTTCATGGGTTTCCTCAGGTGAAACGTCATCTACACTAGCAAGCCTGAACTGTGAGCAGCTGCATTCAATTTGACTGGCAAGCTAACTATTAAGTTGACAATGTATTACGGGGCGTCCTACGACATGTCCTAAGACAAGTATATAGAACACCAAGAAAAAGGCGCCTAAAAGATCAAGCACACCATCTGGACGGCCAGAAAAGTTGAAAACACTTGATTTGGCCCACTTTTGGAGTTGAAGCGAGTAACCCTTCAGGGAGTATGCGCATGACCATGCAGCGGACTGAGACGCTGAAAACCACATATGGCAACAGTTGTAACAGGCAAAGTCTAGAGCCAAAATACTGTCCCATGGAAATGCAATTTGAAACGGCAAAGCCTTTATGCTTATTTGCTGCGAATGGATCTAAGTACGTGCCTACAGTGCTGAATCTTTTGTGTGATCCATATTTGGCGGCTGCACAGATGATATCAAGGTTAGAAGGAAAGATATGTACAGAGAGGGAGAGGTTGAAATTAACTAGAATTGCACAATGAGGGACTAGCGTAGTTTAATGCAGGATCTAAGCCGAGTAACATGGCGCTGGCTTTCCATGTGTTTTTCTCATTTTGGCAGCCAGCGAGCTATGCAGTCGCTGCATAGTCAGTTGAATACTAATAACGGAAATACAGATTCTGTTCTCTTATTGAGAATATTCCTGGTAAATGGAAAGGAGTTCGTGTTGACGCCCCATACTAGTCAACAAAGCCGGTGCAGAATGCACACGCTACAAAAGATAACAGAAACTGCGACTTGGCTCGCATAAACACGGGAATGACACATCGCAACGCACAGATGCTCTATTTGACCCAAAGAAACTCACCACGCGGAAGCTTACGATAATGAGTATGGTGTCACTTCACCTTGTAAGAGGATAATATTATCTGAGGCAGTTCGTGAGCCAATACATTCCCGCAAAGCAGAAAAATTCAATCATTTTATTGCCATTCATTGCGGTTGGATTGGACGGAGTAGCTATATGCTCTTCTGGCGTACATTAAATACAAATGCAAGATACTTTTGGAGCAAATGTATGCATGTTTTGCAGACTGGCTGCAGTGCAAGAGTTTGTGGACTTAGGAGAGGCTGCAAGCACAACAAGTGAGACAGGCTTCCAAATGTGCCTGAATGATTTCCCTAAGGAACATTTGCCACAATTACTTCTATGCTTTCTCTAAATGTATGCATGTTTTGCAGACTGGCTGCAGTGCAAGAGTTTGTGGACTTAGGAGAGGCTGCAAGCACAACAAGTGAGACAGGCTTCCAAATGTGTCTGAATGATTTCCCTAAGGAACATTTGCCACAACTACTTCTATGCTTTCTCTCTACATGTAGCTCAGAACATTTTCTTCTGGTATGAAGCGCGTGTTGCCCAAAGTGGCGGACAGATGAAGCCACATTCAGTAGATATCTGATTGCCTCCGTTGCACTTTGTGTAAATTATTTCTTTTCTTGTGTGTCAACAAACCGGAAACGTTATTTCATGTCGGCCTCGAAACCAAACTTTTCTTTGGTGACGGTTATTGTCGGCTGTGTCAAATAAAAGCGTCTAGACAGGCCTCAGCAATAGAAAGGGTAATCGCAAGGAAAGATTTTATTCTATTTTGCATAGTCTGTTTCTGCTTACAGCAAGTATGTCTAGCAGATCAAAAGCTTTGAGACACAAAAGGACAACGGTCTAGAGCGCAACATCTCCAGTAGACCATGGACTTTGGACAATTTTAAGTTATGCTCTGTGTCATTGCCAGCGCATTCCCAAGCAAGTGCATAAATAAACTTGGCAAATGTTGCATTCGCGTATAAGAAGCATATATGCATTAAAAAGGGACGCTCTTTTGAGTATGCGTAGAATTAAGAATTTCTCCTTACTTTGAGACCACATATCGTGTCCTTCCTTGCGTACTGCTGCGAGGTGCCCTCACAATAGCTATTTGTAATTGGCATTTTATGTGCAAAGTGACTATAAAATCTCCTATGGAGTGTAGGAGTTCCCAGGTCAAAAATTCTTCGACAAAATGTCGTTTAAAATTGAACGAGATTGTAAGTAATCGTTCACTGAGACAGGAACTTTTGAACGAATTTTCCCCTTTTTCAATTTAAATATGCTCACTGTTGCGTCTATTGATGAAAATTAACATCTGCATAGGTGAAACCGGCCATCAAAGTTTACCTGTTCGGCATCTATGCGTGACGCCTTGGGTGGCTACGGGATAAGTCCCAAATTAAAGCAATGAGTGCGCTCCATTGCTCTGAGTTCACGAACAGTTTCACGTATTTTGTGGAGGCATGTGAGATTTCTGCAACCTCCTGCTTGGATATTCGGAAACTTCATCGTCGATTGTTTCCTGATAGCCGCCGCTGGTTGCATTTCACAAAGTATTTTACCAGCAAAATAAGCCTCAACAGACGTTTGGTTGGCAGAGTGTCCAAAGTGAGAAAAGCATGCAGCGCACGCAAATCAGCGACTCCAACGCATATGCTCAGCTGCAGGGAGGTTTATTTTTCGCAGACGGCTCGTTTCTGCACATCATACGGGGTGAGCGACGCTGTAAGTTTCTTGCCATAGTCAGAGTGTGTTATTGCGCGTTTTTGGACCTAGAGTCGATGTAAGATGGCAAGTAGTCACTCATCAACTGCGTTGTAGAATGTCGAATGCTGGCTTCCATGCGTGGCGGCTTGCTCACAGCAGTTTGTAATGGCTGTTGAACGATTTGTTGCAGTCACAGCATAATTTACTGATTAAGATTCGTTTCCATTTTGATCATTGCTGCACATGTCTTATGATATGGGAAGTCGCAATCAAAGCCTTCGATCTGAGTCTCATATCGGCGCTAAGGTCTTCACTCTTTCTCCGCTGCGAATGCAAACGGCCAACACTGCGATATAGCAGTTGACTTTTCGAAGTTAAGCTCCGCTCAACTTACCAGTACGTTAATGAATGTCCCAGTGGCATATGATCAATTTTTGAAGGATGTAACGGTTCCTGAGTTGCGTTGCCGAGATATTTGTTGTATGGCAGCCCGCAAATGCGCCGCCATAGCAGCATTTGGAGAAGCTTGCGAAAGTCTGCAAAGATACGAGGAAGAAATACTGGTGTTCGTTGGAACCGAGAGCCATCTGTGACGGCTGTGAGTTGCTTTCGAGAGAAATACAACAAAGAGTAGATAAGGTGATGACCAACACAGGATCCATAAGCTTTCACTATAGGATGGTTCCCCAACGATGCAATAGCTCAAATGATGTGTTGTGTGCCTCTGATTTACGTATGTGCCTTATAGTATGAGCACGCAAATGCATTGTTTGAAGTGCCTTCTTATTCGGTTGTATTCCCCAGTACGCCAAAATTGCTCGCGCTAATGTTAACTTTGTGGTTTTTCACGTGGAAAATTTTTGCCTGTGTATTGTCCCTGTTGCTTTTTCTCGATGCAGAGTGGGGTGTCCAGCATTTTTATATGTAGCGGCTTCCTTCCCAAAGTGAGGCCTTGAACAAGCCTTTGCCATCACTGGCTGAGTGAGTACGTTTTGGTTGCGGAGTGAGCGCAACCCTGGCCATAACGGAGAAGCCTTGTGAGGAAAGCACTGCACACGAGAATTCTAGCTGTGCATCATACAAAACAGGAGCAAATGAATGGACTTCTTATTAGTTTTACATTGTGGGCAGCATTTTTGTGGCTCGAATCGTTGCTCCTTCCATATATGAATACATTAGGCCACCTAACGAAAACCGTGGTCTGCCATATTTATGTTCACAATCCACACAATTAGCATTTCTTTGCTATCAACACAACAACGTTTCAGGATTGTTTTGTTAGCACCAAGAGGATGGAGGGTAGAGCTTTTCCATCCAACTCAAGTTGTACCACTCAAAGTTCAATGGAGTTTCCATGTAGATACTGCTTTTAGCACTGTGCATTTTTTTCCACGCGTTTTACTGTGAGAGGTTCGTAAACATGGCATATCAGCTTTCATAGAAGAACAATCAGACTTAGATGTCAGGCTCCTCTCACCGTACCACTGCATGTCTTCTTTGTTCGCGGCTCCGAATCAGCCGATGCGAGACATTAATCTAGGACTTTGATGAAATTGTGTATACTGGTCGAGCAAAGTGGAAGCAGATCTGTCTAGCGACTGTCCTAAGAAACAGGGTGCCCCCTGAGTTGTGTTGTATTGCTTCTGGCCGGGCAACTTAACTAGAATTGGAAAGCAAAGATAAGCAAACTCTGTGACTTTTTTTTCGATCTTACTTTATTTAGCCTTTTGTTGAATTCAGTCGCCTCTCTACGTATTTCATTCTGTGTTCTCCGTAATATGACATGATAATTATTGTTGTTTTCTTATTGCATTTCGGTGTGAGCTCCGGTGACTGACTTGCTTTTGGCAATGCTTGCGCCGTATCGATTTTCACATACTGTAAATTAATTCGAATGAGCTTGCGGACCCAAAACCACACGCTTCTCTTTTACCGGCAGCCGCATAAACGTGAGAGGGATCTTAATTCTGACAGCAAAATGTTGGGCAGAAACGGACTTCTGGCACATGTGACAAAAACGTAGTGTTCAGTGTGAAAAGCTAGGAAAGAAGGTAAAGAATTTTGTTGGGGGAAACAGACGGGAGAACACGCCGCGTGTAAAAGAGAGAGACAGCCGATCACCGCATGTGTGTCACTTTGTGTGGCGGCCTCTCATAATGAGCTGTGCGACGAAATAACCGGTGAGATGGGAGGGTAGCTTACATATTGACCAATATATAGGTGGTCCGCGCCCTTCAGACTAGTTATTGTATATTGGCTCCAGTGACTGCCTCGTCCAGGATGACTACTGGTGGCGCAATTGGGGCTGTTGCATTTCCAGAAATTGTTGGGCGACGAAAAAACTGAAGTTGTTGCTAAGTCTGTGCCATCCTCTTTTGCTCATTCGAGTGACTGCGAGTGATCCGTGTGTCGGACAGTTTGCTAAGCCTCCGCTGGCATAACGGTGCCTTCTCGCTCCAACCCATGCTGAAACAGGCCCTGAAACAGGCCCATAGCGCCGGGCACAGCTCAAACAAACTTACGCTTCCTCCGGAAACTAGTCACCCCTAAAAGAACTGATGCTAAAAAGTCTGAGGGCGGCGATGGCCTGCCCTGGCGTGCCCGCAATACATATTCGAGCGAAATACGAAAATAGAAGGTCCCTAAATCATTCCTTTACATGTTGTAGAGTGCTGTGTGGGTGTCCGCATTATTGCTCGTCTATCATTCCTCACCCTAGAAAGCTACAGGAACCCGTTGAAATTTTTCGTGCCAACAAGTTTCAAGGGATCACGTAGCTCTCTACAATGCCGAATACAAGTGCATGTGCACCCACAGCACAGGGCAGGTCATGTCCTCCTAGTAGCCTCCATAGCCACTGCGGGGGTGAGAAGATACCCAGCTATCTGATACACTAATTTGCAGACACTGCTAAGCGTCGGCATTTGAGTCGCATGGCTGGCCTTCTCCAGCTGTCACATAGCCGACATCTCGTATCATCTTCGCGAGAAAGACGCTGCTGTTGAATCCCTTGCCGCCTACAGTCAGGCTTTCAAGCATCAACAAAAGTGCGGGGAGAGGTTTTCAATGGCGGCGCGGTGTGTGAGGGAAATCTTGCAATGCATTAGGTTCTAGAGTACAGGGGAACGGTCGAGAGGAGGGCCCATCATCCTAGCTCCTCTTAACCTCCGAAAGGTTCGGTGACAGACTCCCGGAATGTTCACCGACAGACTTTACTTGGAATGGCCAGTTCAGTAAGCGAGAAGGCTGGCACGGTTGGGCAAAGCGGGGCTTGCGGGCGCAAGCGCCTTCTGTAGGTTGGTGGGAATTGCCTGCTAGTTGCCAAAGCTGTGGTGCTTACGTCTATGTCGTGTTATATCCGTCAATGGCGGTTTAAAAGGTCTATCTGCAGGTGGATTACGATGTGAATATGGGACCGAAGCTGCGGGGACCAGGCGGAATGACTGGAACTCTCTATGTAGCGTGCAGCACTACGACGTTGCGCCCGTATAGCCTCCCACGGTGGTAGCGTTTACTACTCTACATATAAAATATGAATAGAGAGGCCATAGTTAGAGAAACCTGGCCCTTTCTGCATAACTAGTTTAGGGTGTTCTACTGGAAAGTCAGGGATTGGGGCTAGCATTATACAGTGTGCGGGAAAACGCGATATAACAGACACCAAAGGGCTTAGGAAGGCTGAAAAGCAGGGGAACATGAATAAATATGCATTGGAGGCTTTTGTTGAATGCTATTATCCCTGTTGAATATGTGCACACCTGTGTAGCGAGGTACGGAAACCATGTAGGGACATGGCAAGCCTTGCACACTACACCGTAGCTCCAGATGCAACAACTCCCTGGCCGGTTCTGGACAGCGCGAGGCCTCGTAGTACTGGAATGTCTCTCAACCTGCGCTAAAATTGTGCGTTCAAGAAATAAAAATCGAAGTTTTGGGGGATTTTGCCTCTGAAACGGGCTACCGAGCGCGTTCTCCGTGCCAAAAACCCGAAGCCAACATTGCGCCACTCGGGAGGCCAATGCCGAACACAAATCCGGCGAAGGCCTTCAATTGTTCAAGTCCTTTTTTCAGTGTTGTGCTACGGCTGAATAAGATGCTGCCTACACAACTAACGCCAGACTGCATCCCTGTGTCGCAGATAAGGGAGTGCATTTCTCATTCTCTTTGTTACTCTGTCGTTTTTACATAAAAAGTGTCAGCCTGCTACTCCGTGAAGCTAGTCGAGTATTCTGACGCATCAAAACTGGTGGAAAAACCGAGCGGAGCTCGACTTCACTACAAAGAATTCTACCCTGTCAGCGTTTTATTGTCTCTACTCATTGAAAGCGCGAAAACAAACAATAGAAATCTATCGACCATATTTTTTTCGATGATCCAGTTAAGAGGAAGAACTTGCTGTTCGACGAGTGTATATTTCGATTGGAACTCAAAACCCCTGCAACCACGTGCCCGGAACCACGTGTGAAACAATTTGAGCTTCTTCTGTAAAGCCAGCTTTATGTGTATGAGTAACTTCTACTCGCACATTAACTCCAGAGCTAACTTTATTTGTGTGAGTAACAGCTACTTACAGATTAAAAGTTCTTAGTTCTCTCAAGGTTGGTTCTACTTGGCGAAGCTCTTTATCCAGAGTTTGGATCGAGGACGTAGTTGAAACAGCACCGTTGCACGACCCTTATTCGGCCTGTTAGAAGAAGCATCCAGAAAATCCAATGCTCAATAAATTCTTATTCTAATTCCGAGTACCAGCCTGTATTCATTTTACTATATGGAGAGCATCTTCGGATCTCTCAGCTGAAGATGATGTATCCAGCATTGTACTGCTCTGCCCGGTTGCTGGAAACATCCGGGCGTTGCAAAAGGCGATTCGGCAATAATTGAAAGAGTAAGTCTAAAGCAGTGCTAGTCTGTAAGCAACATCTCCGATTCGCGCTGTTAGCGTACAGTGGTCTTTCTTTATGGTCTTTCTAGCAAGCCCTGAAAGTAAAAGCATGTATTTACCACGGGCAAATGCTTGCCGCTGGGCCACCTCTTGCTCACAGCAGAATCTTTCATAATGTGTTGAATTGGTATGTGCCTTTTTATTGCCATTGACACTTGTGACGTAACATCTTTCTTGCCCGCAAAGTCGTTAAGACGAATTCCTATATTTACTGGGAAAATTTGATCATCCCGTATCGTCGCAGTATCGCCACGTCCACAAAACTGCGAAGTAAGATTATAAAAGTAGTCGGCACCCCAGAAATTCTGCTACGGGTATTGTCAGAAGCATAAATATTTGAAGAGCTGTTGAAGTCGCCGAGTTCGGGGTGGCTCTACATACAGGAGGCTCTCTATTTTCAGATGATTCTTCGCTAGTGAGAGCATCGCACAGTGTTGAAGTTGCAGATCGTAGCAGTAGTAGCCCAGGCCCACCCGTACTTTTCTATAAACGTGTTCTGATGCCTTTTCGGAACTCTGTATCGTTTTAATGTTGTGGAGACTGTCCAGCAGCATCGCCGGCCTAGTTAGATAGCAACAGAAAATGACTGAAAAACTCCAGGGAAGTCGTAATCACTCGGACTCACGAAAATAAGGATGGCACGTCACGTTGGAAACGCATACCGAGCTTGTTTTGTTGTGGTTCTAAGCTACTTGGTTGCTGGGCGTTAGAAGTGCACCTGGATGTAAATTCCTGGACGGCACGACCATGTAGTGTTTGAGTTAAGTTGAACTCGTTGCCGAAACTGCCAGCCTTTGCAATATGAAAGCTTATGTATATCGCAACAGTATCGTAACAATTACATAAAGCTTTCGTGGCGACAACTGGAGAGCGAAAGTTGCAAGCTTATGTACAAATTTCTCTAAATTGTGGGGAAAACTGCATTCAGGTGGCCCTTATTTGCCGTGGTAAATTTGATGGAGGCGAGCATTTAGATCCAGCCTATAAAGCTACTAAGCTGTCGCCATCATATCACTGCAACGGGATAACTAGCGTTTTTCGATCTCACTATCCGTCATCATTCACCTAAAGGCTGCCGTCCTTTAGTAAACTGCCTCTGTTTAGACTGAGCCTCAGATTGTATGCTTTAAAGTACACTTTGAAAGAAAATCATTTTGCTGCTCTATGAGCCTTCAACTTCTGCAGCGTAGTCACCGCACTACGCCGGTGGTCCCATATTTCAAGACAGTTACTCACAAAGACGAGCTAAGATTCGTGCTGCTTTCGTACCACTTAAAGCAGCAGTAGCTACATCTGTTACGAACGGGCAGCCTCCGCCGCTACTTATATATGGGCAGCCCAGACCGAGGAGTGGGAACTGGAGGAAACTGGCATTTGAAAAATTTAGTTGGTTTAAATAAACAACAATCAGCTTGCTTTAAATATATCGAAATTCGTAAAAAAGAGCGTGAATGCTTCAATCATCTGTTACAAGCCGAAAAACGCTCCATTGAGGACTCGGGGACCTGTCTGACTTCGAGCTCGAATGGCAGGAAAAACTGGTAGTGCACCAAATGCTTTGAAGGGCTACGGCAAATCACTTTATCCGAATATCTGTACCAAAAATACCGAGCTGAAACTTTTCTAGAACTCAAGCGACACAAAAGCCAAAATCCAAACCAGCACCGCAGCTAACAATAGATCATGAAACGGAACATGCTTAAGTGCCTCTGCCTCATGGCTGCAAGATGGCATTGAGGGCGTCCGCTAGCAGGGGGCAACGTGACCGTAAGAGTACAGGCGTCGTATGTAGTAAGGTGAATGGTGATAAATCGTGTCAACACGCTTCGCTTGTCCACAAGACCCGTAGATGCTGTCTCCACTAGTAGCAAGATGAATGGTCTGATGTCTCGCCCTGTTGGTGCTGCTACACATAATTCATGCATGACTACGTGTTACCAAGAAACACGGAAGAACTCGTGAGAAAATAAAGAAAAATATTAGAGAACAGAGCTCACGCCAGGTTTACTGATACTCAATATCTTCTGCTGCCGCCTAGCATGTCGTGCAGCTGGCTTTGACCAGCCTCCTTTCGCAGTGGCCCCATAAATTCTGGAAAGTTTTCACCACAAAGTAGCTCTAGATTATAAGCATGTTTCGCTGTGTGTAGAACACATCCGGAGTGGGGTCAACCGCTGCAACGAGGTGGAAGTCAAATCGCGTCACATTTGCGAACAGCCAGGAGCTAAGGTTCTACATCCTGAACACTCGCACAAACACAGCAGCAACAACCATCGGGAACGATAGCGAATATCAGTTGCAAAACTTGCTATGCAAGGGCGTGAAAACATCAGTTAACGCAATAATTCATTCTTGTATTTTCCGGAGTCCGTCTCAGTCAAAGATATGTCGTTTTTCATTGCAGACAGGCGCTAGCTGGGATCGCAGCGATGGACAAGGCTAAGATAGCCTAAGCTAAGATAGCCTTGTCCATCGGTGCGATCCCAGCTAGCGCTTGCCTTGAAACAGATGTCTCGCCTGCTTTCACCAGGAAGGTAAGTCTATGGGAGGAATCATCAGGCGTTCATTCCCAGAGTGCATCGACACCATGGAAGAGATACCAGCTCCCTACGTCTCATTTTGCGGGACTTGGCTTCTTTTTGGTCGCATTGGCCGTAGACATTGCAGTCATGAAATGTTGAATGTCACTTAGGGTTCTTTGCTTGACCGAGAACACAACTTTCGCGGGAGAAACCTTTCAGTCCAGGACATATCTAACTGCTTGGTTGGCCTTGAATTGTATATGGATCTTGTCGCCCTTCTATTTCACATTGCAACATATACAGACAACATGTGCTCTATGACACACTGGAGTATTATGAGCTGAATTTAGAAGGCACTGTGCAGCAAAGGCATCCCTTCAGCCGCTTTTAGCGTGCAAAGATAATGCTAGAGGCAGAGCAACAACCGATGTTTCAACTTCGTACCTAGTCATCCTTCTAATCCTTGAAACAGCAACTGCATTTGTACCGACGAAAGACTGGAGCTTTCAATGTTCTCATAGTATGAGAAGATACTGCAAACTTTGCAAAACTGTACCGGAACAACAGTGATCTTTGGAGTTCAAAAATGACACTGAAAAAGGACGTAAAGCAGGTCTTTAAATTCACGCTTCATTAATTGCTTCTCTTCATCTGATGAGCAAGACAAAGCACAGGCCAAACTGGCAAACCGCAAGTGTTGCAAAGCTGAGGGGAGGCTTTGGCGCTGCAGTGGCGCAAAAAAAAAATGCCATGTGGGTGGAAGAAATGGTGACAAGGTATTGTGGATTTCCTTTAATGGTGGCAGCGATCACTATGTTTTAAATGACATCCTTTGGCTTGCAGAAAATATGCTAGAGTTTAAGCCAAGTCCAACTCAGTCGCAGTGGGAAAGCATTAGTCGCTGTGGCTCCGGCATTTGGAGGGCGCAGAAAATGTGCTTGTATGGGATGTGTCGTGTGAAATGTCGAGGCGGGACATGCGTGGGCGCAGTGAATGCTTGAATTGGGGCTGCGTGAGGCATCGCGTGCTGCGCGAATTGTAGTGTTATGGTGCAGACCACAATGACGCTCCGGCTAAACTCTGGATAGCACAGTATTTTGCCGAGCTGGCAAAGCTTCTAGTGGCAAACGGGGTGCTTCAAGCAATATCCAATGATAGAAGGGACGGTAGTGGCGAGAATGTTCTGCGACTTCTGTGCTAGAAGCTCCCCTGACGGAAGTGTGGGTCATGGCGAGTGGAACTGGTAACATTGAGAGTGTTGCACGCACAGAACACTCTCTGGAGCGGCGCGCAGTTTAGTGGGAGTGGAACAGTGTGACTCGCTGATGGCTGCACTGTTTGGAACGTACAGGACGTGTTTTGCGTGCATGGGTTGTGTCTTATGAAAGATCGAGCCGCGACGTAGGAGTTAACAGTGTGCGACATGGCAGAGGGAGCTGGGGGAATGACTTCGCCGCGTTGGCAGACGAGCTCGTGGCGAAAGACAATGTTTTGCTTCGTGCGTGTTGGAAGCTGCTTGTTGCCATGGCGAGCGGAACTAGGAACATGCAAAGAATTGCAAGAACAACAGAAACTCTCGAGCGGCGCGGAGTTCAGTGGAAGTGGAACAGTGTAATGTGCTGATTTCTGATTTGTTTGAAATGCGCATGTGGTGCGTTGCTTGCGTGAAGTGTGTCATATGAACGGTCTAGCCGCGACGTACGAGTTAGCAGTGTATGACGTGGCAAAGTGAAGTACGGCAATGATTTCGCCGCGTTGGCAGAAGAGCTCGTGGTGAGAGACAATGCTTTGCGTTGTGCTAGTTGGAAACTGCGTTTATGGACAGGTTGTCATGGCGAGCGGAACTGGAGACATGGAGAGAGGTGCGTGAACAGAACATTATGTGGAACGGCCCGAAGTTTAGTAGGAGTGGAGCAGTGTGAACCGCTGGTGGCTGCCCTGTTTGGAACGCACAGGACGTATGTTGCGTGCATAGGATGTGTCATATGAGGGTCGAGCCGCTACGTACGACTAAGCAGTGTTGCGTTGTGCGTGTAGGAGCTGCGTTGATGGAGGTGTTCGGGGGGGAGATAATCTTGTAGTCGGATGGAAAGCTTTCGTTGGAACCCAGCATCCAAACAAAAAGTCTGCGTGAAGACAAAATCCCGCGTTTATCCATGAACGTTCTCAAAATGCCATATGGTGGCGAGGTGAGACTTGCTGGCCTCCAAAAATCAAGCAGAACTCGGGCTTTGCACTGTCTAACGTCAGCCATCTTTGGAAATGCAAGACCCTCATTCTACGTATTTACCTGCGCATGACTATGCAATGCTCCACCTGTGTTTGGGGCTGGGCCCAGAGACTCATCTAATACATATACCGGCTGGACACGATTAACCATAACTAAGTAGTACTGGCATTATTGCGGCATTTACACGAGATGACAAGTGAAAGCATCGATTCCAGCGGCTGCATTGGCTTCCCGAAAGTGCTGTCTCTGGTGGAGAAGCGAGGTTGAGGTACGATTGGTGTTCAAACTGCATGCCATGATGAAGCGGATGAGCACTGTTCTTGGCTCATTGGCCTAGTTTCCGTTTGCTCCACTCATTGCATCGAATGCAGCTCTTAACTTTCCATTAAGTCGAGTCCAATGCTGCCTGGTTTTTTCGCTGAGTGCACTTGTACTGTCCTGCACAGAAGCACAGGAAAAATACGCCATGGAGGGACGCTCACTGTTTTGAGAGTGCGCAGGTCATCATAAAACTACATCCAGAAGGCGCAAGAAACACAGGGGAGTCGTCAGAGGAGTGGCGAACTTCGCCAGATTGTCGGACATCTATGGCCCAGTGAGCTTCGAAAATTAGTGAGCCTCTCAGCAGTATAAACAACACGTAGGGTGTGTGATCATCATTGTTGCTGGACTGAAAGGTCATGCATCTACCGAAGTAGCGGCCTCACAAATCTTTTCGCCATGTTCGGGTGGGCATGGCAGGCATTCACAAAGGTAAGTGCGTTCAGTTCTCAATATCCCCCTGTACAGGCTGCCCTCTTTGTTATATCTGATGAAGATGCTACGGCGAGCGGCGACAAACCATGGTCTGGGTTGCTGTGGATGGCTTCGTCAGAATTGCTGCCAATTGCGATGACGGCATGCCTTGCTCGTGAACAGGTTATATCTTATTAACAAGCATTTTTAAATAACAATGCTGGAGTGCATGGAGCATAGCGTTTTATACGGCTTGTCAGACCTGATTGCGAGCTGGTTCTTCTTGAAGCCGGCCAATCGAGACGGGGTCTACCTTGGAGCAGCTGCCGAATCTGAAGAAGTATGGGTGAATATTGAGGTCCTGCTGGTGCCGTTTTTTCGTTTGTTGCCTCAGGAAAGCCCTCACAGTTTTTGCTGTATCATTTTTCCTTGGCCAGTGCTTCCGGTTCACGCAGCTTCCTCACCTTTCCGTGCGTAAGAGGCAAGGCAGCTTGCAGTATCTGCCTGGGACGAGCAGCTGGGTGTCAACAGCGCAGCAGTTGTCTGCCGATGGGCGCACGAGAACGGCTCAGCAAGTTTTGCTTCGCTGTGTCCGTTACATACATAGTGGCACCTACGGAGGAACCAAAAGACTGTCCCCCATCGACGTGGTGTTTGCACATTGTACAAAGAAAGACTCTGTGATACCACCAGTCGAGGCAAAAACGATGCTACTTCAGTTCAAAGTATCTTCCCAAAATATAGTCAGTTGTTACTGGGACTGAACCAGAAGGGGCCCTATAAAGTCCCCTCCTATATATAGTCATACGAAGTTTAAATTGTGCGCACGTGTCACGACACCCTTTATTGTGGATATGAGGCAATTCTGCGTGTGAACGTGGAATTAGTGCTCCAGCTAGCGTTTTTATCAGTCTCTGTTAATGTTGCTTGCACCAAAACAGCGATGCAAAACATATACTATCAGATCAGTGCGAAGACGTTCCTCTGGGATTGGCTTGCCTGTAGATGCCCACATCTACAAGCCAAGCCCATCCCTGTTGATACTTGCCAACACATACATTTGCGCCGTAGTGATTTGCCTGTGCAGGGTCTAAAAGGATATAGGGCAGGCACCATCATGTCTCAACCCCACTCTGATAGGCCGATATATCCTGGATGAAACGATCGAGCAGAAGCGTTTTGATGAGGCTTTTGGTAGACTTGCTGATCCCTGGCCCCTCTCGTACAACGTAGTGTACTCTGACGCTAGTAAATGTTGCCTGTGTTGGGTTTCAATTCCGCAGGTTCAGGGATCTAGCCACGTAGCACTAACATTTTACTGGTGTGTTACGGAAACTGCGCTGTGGACGCACCGTGGCTTCTACCCAGCACTGGCCGCGTCACGTCCCTGAAATCCACCTTGTGCTGCATTGCTCCATGCAGCCAGAATTGTTGCAGCAAGAACAGTTGCACAGGGCCTCATAAGTATAACATGTGAAGCATTCGCTGCATGCGATTGCTGTGCACTGACCACGCGTAGGCAGCCTTAAAGGTTCCTGATCAATGGTTTATTTAGGCCATTGAGGGCGACCAATTCTTCGGGAATATAACGCGAAGCTCTAGCGCACATTCGAATTCGATCTGGCGGGATTGTATTCTCCACAGGAGGGAATCAGGCACCTTGAGCTTCTCGAAATGAAACCTATCTGCGTGAGATCCAAGCAGCAGCTCCAGCACTAGCGACTTCTTTGTGCAATAATGCAGCGCTCTCGGGAACCTTCACATGGCTTGCAAAGTTAAAGCCGTTCCTCGGTGTGCTGGAGGAGAGTGACGCTCAAGCAGCAGCCCAACACTCAGACGAAGAGTGAGACGAAGATAGCCATATGGTTGGTTTTACCAGGACAGACGCTGCGACAATTCATTGTTAAACCATACATTTGCATGCCTCTCGGCGGAAGTGTAGGCATTCAAGCAAATTGGTTCAGTGTGCCCTGATTCCACAAGTTCATGGTCGAAGGCGCGCAACTCCGCACAGGCTGGGACTAACCTAGTCTGCTGGGCCACTGGATGAAAGAAACCACAAGTGAATTGAATTTTTGCACATAATTCTTGCCTGAGGGACAAATTCATCCCCAACTCTCTACGTATGAGCCTCTGGAGCATCGGGTTCAAGTGACCCGTGCAGCTCTGGCAAATTCTTCCGGCGGTGTCCCTTGCTCAGTGTTGCTTGCCTATTTATGAAAAGCATTTGAAAGAGAAAGAATAAAGGGTTGGGAGACATTTCATGGGGAGAAAACGGCATTTGTCTCGGCCAGCTTGAAGCTATATTTAATCACTGTGCTTCTACTCACGCGGAGTCAAAATGGTTACACGCTGGACGCTGGCTGTCACGTGGCTCGCATTTTGGGCCACTTCTCCAGTTCCCGCTTTGCTTGAGAAAATACCTGACCAAACAGGAGAGATCAATGGCCATCAGAACTCGACGGAAACAACCGCGGCAGAACTGTTGAACGAATTTGCAGGAGAGGAAGATGTCGCCTCAATAATGGCAGAGTACGGCAATTCGACCGTGCCTAGCGTGCTTTATCAGTAGAGAACGCGATGCCTGTCATCATGCGGGCGGAGCCAGCGCAGAAGGTTCAGCTGGTGTAGGGACGTTCTTGCATCCTCCTGAAGAAACAAGTACAACTCCTGTAGTTGTAGTTGATGAAACCGGTCGATCATTCGGCCCTTGCCCAAAATTCGTCCTCCAGAAAAAGCCGTACTACAGTAGCAAATCAACTGCTGTGGACATGCATTCGGGGCAGTCCATCTCTCTGGGAAGCATCAAACAAACAGTGGACCTGACACGACTAGGCCTTGATCGACAGTTTAATGAAAAGACATATGAGTCACTGAAAGTCTGTAACAACCTTTTCTTCACGAAAGGGGAAGGCACTTTCTCCGATCCTGCTTGCGTTGTCACCCACCTGGATGAAGCATCCCTAAGCACTAGGACCCTCGATAAAGCAAGTCTCCGAAAGTTCCACCCCAGGCTAAAAGCCGCAGTTGTTCTCGCATCAAACCTCACTTTGAGGAGGCAAAAAAAGAATGGATCCGTAATTTGAATTCCTCAAATACCTTGCATTTGGCTTGGCACGTCGTCGAAACCTTCTCATAAATGAACGTGAGCATGCTAGTGTCTAATGTTGGAAAGGCTCTAAATAGCATTATCATGAAGGATCTACGTCTTCTTCAGCCCTTGAAGGATCTTATTCAAATCGGTTTGTCCCCCACTTTACACATATCCTAGAGTAAATCTTAGGCGTGAGCCCTAATTCAGCTGAGCAGTGGTTGCGCTTTCTGTAGGTGAAGAATGCTGAATAGCCAACTTCAACATCCAGACAAGCGTGAGCGAGCAGTACTGTTTTACAGTGTCCTTCTGATGACACTGCAGGTACTTCGTGCACTATATATGAAGAAAATTTCAGAAAATCTTGGCAGGACACGGTGCGTTTCCCCAGCCCCGACAGCCCACAGTACAAGACGTATGCTATACACGGTTACTTGCGAGCAGTGGGAGCTGATGTGTCATTTCCTCGAAGCATCCCAGCAGACTTTCAGCCTCGGGTGTACGATGGAAATCGAATGACTCGTCGTGCCATCGGTGAACTCAATAGCTCCAATTTTTTAGGAGACTGGAAGAAGCAAATGTACAATCCTTGGCAGAATATTTGGGTTCTTCATCTGGTAGTACATGACGCTGGGTCAATGTGGCAATGGAACCAACATCTCAACTCAAGTACTTTCTTCTTCAAGCCGTGGAAAGTCACTCGTATGGCTGCCCTGAAAGTAGCAGAAGCAGGTGACTCACACAGAGTCAAGACCTCCAAAGAGCGTATATCAGATCTTTGCCTGATTGCGAAAGGCATAACCTGCAAAATAGCTCCGCAGAGAAGCACGTGCTTGCTGTCATTGACTAAAACCTTGTTAAGAGGTGCATTAATCACTCTGCCTGCAAGACTTCTGAGGTACGACGACCTTTCAGCAAGGTTCCGTGTAGATCCAAGCATTCAGGAAAAGAACAATAAATATGCATCTTGTCCACAGCACCTGGTTGACACGCGCTTCTTTGACAAGGTTAAGTTCCCAAGAGGGCGACTGATAGCACAGTGGGATCGGATGGACCTGTGAAAAGCCATCGGGTTACTAGGCTGGAACTGCCCAGTGAGTGAAGTCAATGTACCTTGCCCCCCGCAAATCTACCGAGGTAAGTGCGGGTTGATGCAACATCTATCAGACCTGTAGAAGAGCCATGGTTTTTTCAACTGGAAAGGGAATCAACATGAGTTACATGGAGTTACATGGGAAACGAATGAGACACAGAACGGGTATGTGAACAGATTCTGGGCTGCTAGAGGCACCACTTTCCCTAAGATGTGTTGGTCCACTTCCGGCCTTACTATGTGAGCGACTGTTCATAA
This sequence comes from Eimeria tenella, assembly GCF_000499545.2. NCBI lineage: Eukaryota > Apicomplexa > Conoidasida > Eucoccidiorida > Eimeriidae > Eimeria > Eimeria tenella. Next base: position 83,824 of record NW_013541512.1, read on the forward strand.
AGTTTGACAAAATGCCCTAGTAACAGCGGAAGGAACTAACTCTGCTCCTCGGGCCCGCAGTAGACACTGCTTTTACTTGATGCTTTTGAAAACATAAACTTTAGTGTTTGCAGTGAATCCTTTTGGCTAGCAATGCTTCTGCGAGCTCGATGGTGCAGCTTTGGCTTCTAAACACCATGTGGGATACTACTTCGGATCCAGAATTGTCGCCTTGTGGAGAAGGGGAAATTCACCCTGGTTTTTGTTTGCGTTTCGACGCGTTTTCATGGGAATACTTGATGATGATATTCTTGAAGTGGCAGAAAAAATTCATGCGACGGGGAAGCGGCAGGTCGTACTTTTTACTGGTCTCTGGGGGGGTGGCGGTGTCGCAAATTGGTGCTTGGTACTACGCCGTGAAGGCTCGCAGCCTGATTCTTGAGGGCCACCTACAGATCAGAGTTATATGGGAAACGGATGATAGACAGAATGACTATTTGGACAGAATCTGGACTGCTAGAGCCACAACTTTCCCTAAGGTGTGTTGGCCCACTTCCGGCCTTACTATGCGAGCGACTGTTCAAAATGTTTGAAAAATATTTCTGGATGTCTGGCTACAGTCATTTACATCAAGTCCACATAGCGGCTCTACCTCCCGCTCCTACTGAACGATCTCCCAGTTTGAGTCCACCTGGAGCGCCATCGGGAGCGCCGGTTCGGCTTTTAGTCCGAGGAATAGGGGCTTTCGAGGAGGCGTGATCGAATGGGCATGATTCACAGTTGCTGATTCGACGGTGTTCGCCTTTGTTCTGTCAATGATTTCATGTGCATTGAACGCCCTGGAGAGCCCTGTACCTTGGTCCCTGTCACTCCGGTTTTACAGGTGTACAAGTAAACGGTTTCTGTTTCGCGCGAATATATGTGTTCTAATAATCAAAAAAAAACTATGCCAGTTTTTATGGGAAGCCCCCGATTGATATATATATTTCTATAGCTGAAAAGGCCCCCAAAGTGTAACGAGCTGAGCCAAGCCTAGCCCATACATAGGTCTGTACCTATCAAACATAGACACACATTCGCTTGTCGACTTCTAGAGCACCAACTGAGCTTTCAAAAAAGTATATAAATTGTTAGCATTGTCCTATCACTATTTCGGAACGACCACTGGTGCCATACGATCTCCGTTTTAGTGCCAGCTGCACGGGTGACTGCCAGCCACGCTGCCTGACCTTTCCGCAGAGGGTCCTAGGTTTAGTCTACCATGAAGACCAGATTTCTTTAACTAAGTTTTCCCGAATTATGCTTCGTATCTACAGCAGTAAGTACTATGACCTTCGGAGGTTGTCTCTTCGCAATATTGTAGTGCCGCGGTCTAGTACAGCAGAATTCTGAAAAAGAGTATGCATGAAACGCTGGGCCCCTATTACCGTTGAACATTCCCAGATGCCTTAGGAAGGCGGAGTGAGATTTTCCGGACTTGGGCTGTCAAAAGACATGACACAATTGGTCGTTTGCACTGTAGCTAGTGACCTTCGAGGCACACGGGGACCCTCTGTTAGCTCTGGAGTTGCTGCCATCTCTGAACTTCGGGCTCGGCTGCAGAGTTATCCAGGTCTAGACAGTTCAAATCGATATTCAATAGGTTGTATTCCTGTTTCATGCTACAAATGCATTGAATTCGACCAACACTGACTTTGCGGCCCCGTAAGTCATTCGCAATGCGAACGCCAGACAAGGATGTAGGCTTTCACTGCTGCGACAGGTGCAAACTAATGTAATTCATATTTGAGTTGACATGTATACGCTGCAAAAAGACAGCTATATATCCCCCAATCATGCTGCTCAGCGCTCCTAAAGAGTGCTGCATAGCCTAGTTCTGCTAATCTGTTACCAGCAATGCAACCTCACTGCAGCTGAATTACAGTGGAAAAATTCAATTAAATATTTGGGACTACTAATGAAAGAAGGAACTGGTAAACATTCCCGTAAATATACAGCCCAGCTAATAAATACAGTGAGTCGCTGTCTCTGTAGATTTGCTCCTGTCTAACAGGGGTTGTTCACTAACAATGCCTAATAGTGCACAAAAGTTTGACCCCAACTGCCAAAAAAAGCACACGTTTTATGCGTTCTTATGGCTCTATGTGGATTCAGCTCTGTATACCAAGGCTGCAGCGTCCTAGATCCATTGTTCCCCCCTTTTCAGATCCAGAGTAGAAACTGAATTAACGGGCTGCCCCCACAAAAAAGTCAGGCTTCCAGACTGTAACATTCTGCTTTCCCAAAAAGTCTCAAATGTAGGCTTAAGATGAGCTGAGCTGGGGAGACATTTTGAAACGTCTTGGCATATGTGTAACAGCAGTATTGCAGCACCACTAGTTTGCGAGCTTGAAATGGCTGGCAAGATGGAGAAGACAATTGATACCCCACAAACACATTATTCGTGAAATGCTGTTTTACGCTGTACATTAGACATTGGGAAGTAGGACCGTGCGCTTAACTTTCCGATATTAGTTTCCAGTCTGCGTTGGCCAGCACCCTGAGGTTCTGGATCACGGGGCCACCGTCACAACGGGACAGGATGGTCCATTGAGGATCACGGCCCGGAAATAACGCGCCTCTTTGTAAATGACTAATCTTGAATCGTTTTAAAGCAAGACAACGTTCGTTTTGCCCCGTTTTTGGTTGCCAAATATGGGCTGTTTGTTTTTTATAATATCCAGTTGCTTCATCGCTGCTAGTGGAGCCAACGCCGTCCTTGAAGCAAAACGTGCATCTCAGATCACGATGAGCACATATACTCAGGAAACTGAAACATCGGTGCAACATTATAACATCTCAGGAGTGATGGGGAAACGTCACAATACTATTTCTTTCCTCACGGCTCTGGCATTGTTGTCAGCCTCCGTGGCTGTGGGGTTCATCATCGTGCACTGCTACATGTCTTTAAGGCCCTATTCGCTTGGAAAAATAAACGGTCCACGTGGGCGGTCTTTGTCGGTTCGCGGCAACTTTCCTTGTTCCGTAGGTCAAGAAATTCAAGCATCCCCGCGGGTGGATTTAAGGGAGGGCACGGCAGTATTCCAACAGTCTAGCAATGCATGTGTTCTTCGTGAGATTTTCGCTGAAATATAGCGTCTATATCGGTGAGATTTGCTTGCTACACTGGCAACGGCTATCTAGAGAGAACAGTGCTACCCATTCGGCGCCTAAGGATGAGCTCCCTGCCTTCAACTTGATGAGATAGCACTGCGTCTAATCCGCAGTCTGCAGTCTGCCTTTCACCAAGTATTACACGCTAGAAGCTGGGTTCCGCTCAAGCGATTGACGTTTGCAGGAGCAGCGTCACCTTCGGAATATTCATTTCCTATTTGGAGTGTGTCGCTTCAGGGCCAGGTAAAGCTTCCCGTAGATGTAAAATTGATAATTGACTCTGTGACATCCCTGACGAAAATTCTAGCTAGGGATGCCGAAGATTATCCACATGCGTTTGCAGACTGATACCAAACAATCCGCTATGCTTTAGACTCAGTGGAGAATGCCACGAGGTAGAAAAGACAGTAGCATAATACCGTTAAGAAAACCGTAAACTTCATAGACCAACGTTGCTTTCCTTGCTGCGTGGAGTGCCTCTGCTTTGCGGAAACTTGGAATGCGATCAGGCCTGTGTGGTCTTCCGGAAGGCTCATCAACTCTTCAATGCCTTTTTAGCACTGTTGCTACTATAGCTTCCTACGCCACACTCCATGCAAAGTGGACACCCCCCCTTGTCGTTTTCTTTTCCGCGCAAGAGTCACTCACGGGACTGCGATTTCAGGCGTTGGGTCAGCAGCCAGCATTTTTAGTGTCATACTGGCGAGGAATGCCTGGCTTGTAGCCTTGAAAGGCGTGTTGTGGAATAATTTTGCCACGTCTGTTGCCAACGTAGCTCCCGTAAATGCCTGAATAGTTTCCATGCTTTGCTTGCAAAGCCTTTTACAGGCCGCAGTCAGCAGCCTGCCAAAGGGCTTGCTTCAAAATATCTTCCACGTATCACAATATTAAACCATGGCGCAAGACACTGGAATATCAATGCACGTCGAAGCGTCTGATTTTCTGCCTCATGCAGACCTTTGGAACATCGTGGCTCTGTGCAAAGACTAAGGCAGGGAAGTGGTAAGATAGCCGAAGTCTATGAACATATCAAACTGTGCAGTATCAAGGCGGCGCTTGGTACTAGCAATGCAAATAATGCTCAGTAATTGGAAAGACGTAAAATCAAGGTAAAAATTTCCACACGCGCAGCGAACGGGATTCAAAGTGCTGGCCCACGGAAACTGACGGACTCACATCTCTTCATTCTAGCCCCGGCACTGCTACTGCCAACCTTGTTTCTTCCTTAAGATTCCTTTGCAGTATTTTTGATCAGGTATCAGTATGAGCGCAGCAGCTGTATTACATACTATTGCAGCTTATGGCCCCCTGAAGTTTTCGATTTGTCGGTGCCGAACACAATTGTGTCTTCGGCCTAGGTGAGTTTTTTGAAATAACTGGCGAACCCCTAAGAGAGCTCTGTGGATTTACAAATATACCATAATGCCGCGTACGTCAGTGTTATGTGGGACCTTGCACGCTGGCCCCCATTACCACGCGTGCAAACATGCTGCCATCAGACGGCGCCACAATGGCTGCATCAATTTCACATTGAATCGTTCCCTGTATGTTGCACGCTTAGCCCACGCACTTACTCAACAAGGGCGCAGTCTGAATTTCCCCTGGTGCTACTCCTTTTCTTCAGGTCGTTTGAAACTCCAAGACACAGTGAAAAATAATTCTACACGCAAAGGTTCGCCTTCAAAAAGCGTTGCTTGACTGCACGCCTTTTGCATCACCCACAAGAATCTTTCGCAGATTCTGGACGAAAAATACCATCGGCCTCAAAGACAACCGACATCGCCTTCGGCACGTTCGCTCTTTTCCAGATTCCAGTTTCAAAGCGCGTAACGATATTCGGGCTTCGTGAGCCCGCTGTGGTTGTCTGCGCGCTGGCAGAGCTTGACGAATAGGCCTAATGTGAAATGCATGCCATTCCTGGAAGCTGTGGGAATGCTTTCTTTTGGTGCCGTTGCCAGTATTTGTGTTGGCAGAAACTTCGCTTCTGCGAGTTGCGTGGGGCTCAGCAAGTATGTGTTAGTGTAGCTCCCACCTGTCCATGCATTGAAGGGACGTTTGTCCAGCGAGTTCGATGCGCAGTGCGAGTGCGAACGTGTGGGTCCAATTTCCGTATAGCACTGCGGAATGGTTCACATAGGCTGAATGGCTTTGATATGATACTTATGTTCTGAGCAATCAAAATGCAACAGCCCATAATGCGCTTATTATGATGAGCATTACAGATAGGGACATGCATGCATGGTGATGTGGTATAAAGAGGCGTTCACTGCGTCAGCAGAGGACGTGCGGCTCATGCATTTTATGACAAGCCCCGAACATGGGGCCAGGGCAAAGTCGACCATTCTGCATTTTCGGATGCACTTAGTGACGTAGTATTTTGTGATGCAGGACGTGCGTGACTGAGCAGCGCCAAGGCAAAATACTTCATTTCAAGCACTTCCTAACCTTTTCTCCACACTGAAACGTAGGGTGCTTGACACTGAGCAGCTGGCAACTGGGCTGCGGTTCGTGTCGTTGGTTGGTGCGAGCCGACAGAGCAGCGAGCTTCCTATGTCGTGACAAGTGTAGAAGCCGAAAGACGCGCAGTGTACGGCAGGGTGCTCACACTGACATGTTAGTATCCAAACAGGAATTGCAGCAGCATTGCAGTCCACCAGCACTGCAGTCGCAATTACTCCCTGAGGTCACTGATTGATGTTCATGCACAAGGCACGCCAAGTTCTTTAAAGTGCGCACAGCTTTTTCTAGAGATTTGGGCGTATGCGAACGAGCACTGCGCCGCGCCAGTCGAGTCGAATTGCACGCCTTGTGGAACTAGCTTGTCCGGTGTCCAAGCAGCCTGCCTGCAGCTTGCCTGCTAGACAGGTTACATTGTGGCGTTGCAAATCACTATTTGCCAAGAGATAAAAACATAGTCTGACGTTCTGGCGTCGCTAGAAGGCAAGTTGACGAGCAGTTCTTAGTGCAGAGGAACGCTCGGCATTGCAGTGCTGCGGCGTTTTCGAATGATGGCGTTGTCGTCATGCTCTGGTGGCCGCGGCAAGCAGCACCACGTGCGATGTTCCAAAATTGGGCGTTTTGTGATGAGCTGTATGATGCATGAGCGGACTGGGTTCAGTGGTGGAAGGCGTGGTGCTTTTCCTTCACTTTCCTAGATTAAGAAGGGCAACGAGATCCAACTTCGACGTTTATGGGATTTTGCATAGATTGTGGCTTTTTTCCACGTTTCCTGCATTACAGGAACTGTTTGAATTATTTCCGAGAGTTCATTTGTCAATGGATGCTTTTCAGCCAAAGACGTTCCACGCTGGGCTTGGCCAGATTTCACGTTGAAGCAGCACATTTGACATTGGGCTCCTTTCGGCATCAACCGTCAAGAAAGCATTGTCCGAGGAACACTGCAGGCGTTTGGGGGACATGGGGAAGAACAGCATGCACTGATGGAGGCGGCTGGGGATGTGTAAGGGAGTCCTTCACCGTTTCGGCTCAATATGGCCTATTCCAAGCCGCTGGCAAATGACCTTGAAGCGAGCGTTAAGCGGAGAGCTGTGTAGGGAGGGCAAGGGCAGGGCTCGCGAATAAAGCGTGAGCGATGATGAACAAAGAAGCTACTTTTTTCAGAAAGGCTAGAGATTGGGTGAAAAGGCGTGAGAGGTGGTCTCGAGCAGCAGATGCAGTAGTGAAATGTTTGCCTTGTTCGTGCTGAAAGCACCCAAGAGTTACACGACAGCAGGGAGTGTTTTATGTTTTGAGAACCACAGTATCGTGACGCAGTAAAGCAGGAAGCGTAGCTTGAGGGCGCGTTGAGACGGCAAGCGCAGCTCGAGCCAAGGAACGAGGAGCACAGATGTTTCATGTAAAAGAACTTAATTTGGGTGCTCGAACGCGCTTGGCATTTGTTTCGGAGCGCTAGCATGCAGACTGGCTTGATATTGACCTCCGCCGTCCTCCGAACAGTTTCCACAGGGCCGCCAAGTCAACAACGATACGGGCAGAGTGAGTCTTTGCGTGTTGCAGCTTTCAGCACTTCGCAGCACACTGCTTTTACGCCGTGTCGAAAGGCTTTCAGACAAGCGTGACTAAGGCGACATAAACATTGCCTCCACTCTAGAAGCGGCCGGCGTAGATCGTCAGGTAAACAGCCTGAAGGTACTAACGTCAACACCTGTGGCAGCGCATTTTGGGAAGATTCGGGCTTCGTGAGCCCGCTGTGGTTGTCTGCGGGCTGGCAGAGCTTGACGAATAGGCCTAATGTGAAATGCATGCCATTCCTGGAAGTTGTGGGAACGCTTTCTTTTGGTGCCATTGCCAGTATTTGTGTTGGCAGAAACTTCGCTTCTGTGAGTTGCGTGCGGCTAGGCAAGTATGTGTTAGTGTAGCTCCCACCTGTCCATGCATTGAAGGGACGTTTGTCCAGCGAGTTCGATGCGCAGTGCGAGTGCGAACGCGTGGGCCCAATTTCCGTATAGCACTGCGGAATGGCTCACATAGGCTGAATGGCTTTGATATGATACTTATGTTCTGAGCAATCAAAATGCAACAGCCCATAATGCGCTTATTATGATGAGCATTACAGATAGGGACATGCATGCATGGTGATGTGGTATAAAGAGGCGTTCACTGCGTCAGCAGAGGACGTGCGGCTCATGCATTTTATGACAAGCCCCGAACATGGGGCCAGGGCAAAGTCGACCATTCTGCATTTTCGGATGCACTTAGTGACGTAGTATTTTGTGATGCAGGACGTGCGTGACTGAGCAGCGCCAAGGCAAAATACTTCATTTCAAGCACTTCCTAACCTTTTCTCCACACTGAAACGTAGGGTGCTTGACACTGAGCAGCTGGCAACTGGGCTGCGGTTCGTGTCGTTGGCTGGTGCGAGCCGACAGAGCAGCGAGCTTCCTATGTCGTGACAAGTGTAGAAGACGAAAGACGCGCAGTGTACGGCAGGGTGCTCACACTGACATGTTAGTATCCAAACAGGAATTGCAGCAGCATTGCAGTCCACCAGCACTGCAGTCGCAATTACTCCCTGAGGTCACTGATTGATGTTCATGCACAAGGCACGCCAAGTTCTTTAAAGTGCGCACAGCTTTTTCCAGAGATTTGGGCGTATGCGAACGAGCACTGCGCCGCGCCAGTCGAGTCGAATTGCACGCCTTGTGGAACTAGCTTGTCCGGTGTCCAAGCAGCCTGCCTGCAGCTTGCCTGCTAGACAGGTTACATTGTGGCGTTGCAAGTCACTATTTGCCAAGAGATAAAAACATAGTCTGACATTCTGGCGTCGCTAGAAGGCAAGTGGACGAGCAGTTCTTAGTGCAGAGGAACGCTCGGCATTGCAGTGCTGCGGCGTTTTCGAATGATGGCGTTGTCGTCATGCTCTGGTGGCCGCGGCAAGCGGCATCACGTGCGATGTTCCAAAATTGGGCGTTTTGTGATGAGCTGTATGCTGCATGAGCGGACTGGGTTCAGTGGTGGAAGGCGTGGTGCTTTTCCTTCACTTTCCTAGATTAAGAAGGGCAACGAGATCCAACTTCGACGTTTATGGGATTTTGCATAGATTGTGGCTTTTTCCACGTTTCCTGCATTACAGGAACTGTTTGAATTATTTCCGAGAGTTCATTTGTCAATGGATGCTTTTCAGCCAAAGACGTTCCACGCTGGGCTTGGCCAGATTTCACGTTGAAGCAGCACATTTGACATTGGGCTCCTTTCGGCATCAACCGTCAAGAAAGCATTGTCCGAGGAACACTGCAGGCGTTTGGGGGACATGGGGAAGAACAGCATGCACTGATGGAGGCGGCTGGGGATGTGTAAGGGAGTCCTTCACCGTTTCGGCTCAATATGGCCTATTCCAAGCCGCTGGCAAATGACCTTGAAGCGAGCGTTAAGCGGAAAGCTGTGTAGGGAGGGCAAGGGCAGGGCTCGCGAATAAAGCGTGAGCGATGATGAACAAAGAAGCTACTTTTTTCAGAAAGGCTAGAGATTGGGTGAAAAGGCGTGAGAGGTGGTCTCGAGCAGCAGATGCAGTAGTGAAATGTTTGCCTTGTTCGTGCTGAAAGCACCCAAGAGTTACATGACAGCAGGAAGTGTGTTATATTTTGAGAACCACAGTATCGTGACGCAGTAAAGCAGGAAGCGTAGCTTGAGGGCGCGTTGAGACGGCAAGCGCAGCTCGAGCCAAGGAACGAGGAGCACAGATGTTTCATCTAAAAGAACTTAATTTGGGTGCTCGAACGCGCTTGGCATTTGTTTCGGAGCGCTAGCATGCAGACTGGCTTGATATTGACCTCCGCCGTCCTCCGAACAGTTTCCATAAAGCCGCCAAGTCAACAACGATACGGGCAGAGTGAGTCTTTGCGTGTTGCAGCTTTCAGCACTTCGCAGCACACTGCTTTTACGCCGTGTCGAAAGGCTTTCAGACAAGCGTGACTAAGGCGACATAAACATTGCCTCCACTCTAGAAGCGGCCGGCGTAGTTCGTCAGGTAAACAGCCTGGAGGGACTAACGTCAACACCTGTGGCAGCGCATTTTGGGAAGATTCGGGCTTCGTGAGCCCGCTGTGGTTGTCTGCGGGCTGGCAGAGCTTGACGAATAGGCCTAATGTGAAATGCATGCCATTCCTGGAAGTTGTGGGAATGCTTTCTTTTGGTGCCATTGCCAGTATTTGTGTTGGCAGAAGCTTCGCTTCTGCGAGTTGCGTGGGGCTCAGCAAGTATGTGTTAGTGTAGCTCCCACCTGTCCATGCATTGAAGGGACGTTTCTCCAGCGAGTTCGATGCGCAGTGCGAGTGCGAACGTGTGGGTCCAATTTCCGTATAGCACTGCGGAATGGTTCACATAGGCTGAATGGCTTTGATATGATACTTATGTTCTGAGCAATCAAAATGCAACAGCCCATAATGCGCTTATTATGATGAGCATTACAGATAGGGACATGCATGCATGGTGATGTGGTATAAAGAGGCGTTCACTGCGTCAGCAGAGGACGTGCGGCTCATGCATTTTATGACAAGCCCCGAACATGGGGCCAGGGCAAAGTCGACCATTCTGCATTTTCGGATGCACTTAGTGACGTAGTATTTTGTGATGCAGGACGTGCATGACTGAGCAGCGCCAAGGCAAAATACTTCATTTCAAGCACTTCCTAACCTTTTCTCCACACTGAAACGTAGGGTGCTTGACACTGAGCAGCTGGCAACTGGGCTGCGGTTCGTGTCGTTGGTTGGTGCGAGCCGACAGAGCAGCGAGCTTCCTATGTCGTGACAAGTGTAGAAGCCGAAAGACGCGCAGTGTACGGCAGGGTGCTCACACTGACATGTTAGTATCCAAACAGGAATTGCAGCAGCATTGCAGTCCACCAGCACTGCAGTCGCGATTACTCCCTGAGGTCACTGATTGATGTTCATGCACAAGGCACGCCAAGTTCTTTAAAGTGCGCACAGCTTTTTCTAGAGATTTGGGCGTATGCGAACGAGCACTGCGCCGCTCCAGTCGAGTCGAATTGCACGCCTTGTGGAACTAGCTTGTCCGGTGTCCAAGCAGCCTGCCTGCAGCTTGCCTGCTAGACAGGTTACATTGTGGCGTTGCAAGTCACTATTTGCCAAGAGATAAAAACATAGTCTGACGTTCTGGCGTCGCTAGAAGGCAAGTTGACGAGCAGTTCTTAGTGCAGAGGAACGCTCGGCATTGCAGTGCTGCGGCGTTTTCGAATGATGGCGTTGTCGTCATGCTCTGGTGGCCGCGGCAAGCGGCATCACGTGCGATGTTCCAAAATTGGGCGTTTTGTGATGAGCTGTATGCTGCATGAGCGGACTGGGTTCAGTGGTGGAAGGCGTGGTGCTTTTCCTTCACTTTCCTAGATTAAGAAGGGCAACGAGATCCAACTTCGACGTTTATGGGATTTTGCATAGATTGTGGCTTTTTTCCACGTTTCCTGCATTACAGGAACTGTTTGAATTATTTCCGAGAGTTCATTTGTCAATGGATGCTTTTCAGCCAAAGACGTTCCACGCTGGGCTTGGCCAGATTTCACGTTGAAGCAGCACATTTGACATTGGGCTCCTTTCGGCATCAACCGTCAAGAAAGCATTGTCCGAGGAACACTGCAGGCGTTTGGGGGACATGGGGAAGAACAGCATGCACTGATGGAGGCGGCTGGGGATGTGTAAGGGAGTCCTTCACCGTTTCGGCTCAATATGGCCTATTCCAAGCCGCTGGCAAATGACCTTGAAGCGAGCGTTAAGCGGAAAGCTGTGTAGGGAGGGCAAGGGCAGGGCTCGCGAATAAAGCGTGAGCGATGATGAACAAAGAAGCTACTTTTTTCAGAAAGGCTAGAGATTGGGTGAAAAGGCGTGAGAGGTGGTCTCGAGCAGCAGATGCAGTAGTGAAATGTTTGCCTTGTTCATGCTGAAAGCACCCAAGAGTTACATGACAGCAGGAAGTGTGTTATATTCTGAGAACCACAGTATCGTGACGCAGTAAAGCAGGAAGCGTAGCTTGAGGGCGCGTTGAGACGGCAAGCGCAGCTCGAGCCAAGGAACGAGGAGCACAGATGTTTCATCTAAAAGAACTTAATTTGGGTGCTCGAACGCGCTTGGCATTTGTTTCGGAGCGCTAGCATGCAGACTGGCTTGATATTGACCTCCGCCGTCCTCCGAACAGTTTCCACAGGGCCGCCAAGTCAACAACGATACGGGCAGAGTGAGTCTTTGCGTGTTGCAGCTTTCAGCACTTCGCAGCACACTGCTTTTACGCCGTGTCGAAAGGCTTTCAGACAAGCGTGACTAAGGCGACATAAACATTGCCTCCACTCTAGAAGCGGCCGGCGTAGTTCGTCAGGTAAACAGCCTGGAGGGACTAACGTCAACACCTGTGGCAGCGCATTTTGGGAAGATTCGGGCTTCGTGAGCCCGCTGTGGTTGTCTGCGGGCTGGCAGAGCTTGACGAATAGGCCTAATGTGAAATGCATGCCATTCCTGGAAGTTGTGGGAATGCTTTCTTTTGGTGCCATTGCCAGTATTTGTGTTGGCAGAAGCTTCGCTTCTGCGAGTTGCGTGGGGCTCAGCAAGTATGTGTTAGTGTAGCTCCCACCTGTCCATGCATTGAAGGGACGTTTGTCCAGCGAGTTCGATGCGCAGTGCGAGTGCGAACGTGTGGGTCCAATTTCCGTATAGCACTGCGGAATGGCTCACATAGGCTGAATGGCTTTGATATGATACTTATGTTCTGAGCAATCAAAATGCAACAGCCCATAATGCGCTTATTGCGATGAGCATTACAGATAGGGACATGCATGCATGGTGATGTGGTATAAAGAGGCGTTCACTGCGTCAGCAGAGGACGTGCGGCTCATGCATTTTATGACAAGCCCCGAACATGGGGCCAGGGCAAAGTCGACCATTCTGCATTTTCGGATGCACTTAGTGACGTAGTACTTTGTGATGCAGGACGTGCGTGACTGAGCAGCGCCAAGGCAAAATACTTCATTTCAAGCACTTCCTAACCTTTTCTCCACACTGAAACGTAGGGTGCTTGACACTGAGCAGCTGGCAACTGGGCTGCGGTTCGTGTCGTTGGTTGGTGCGAGCCGACAGAGCAGCGAGCTTCCTATGTCGTGACAAGTGTAGAAGCCGAAAGACGCGCAGTGTACGGCAGGGTGCTCACACTGACATGTTAGTATCCAAACAGGAATTGCAGCAGCATTGCAGTCCACCAGCACTGCAGTCGCAATTACTCCCTGAGGTCACTGATTGATGTTCATGCACAAGGCACGCCAAGTTCTTTAAAGTGCGCACAGCTTTTTCTAGAGATTTGGGCGTATGCGAACGAGCACTGCGCCGCGCCAGTCGAGTCGAATTGCACGCCTTGTGGAACTAGCTTGTCCGGTGTCCAAGCAGCCTGCCTGCAGCTTGCCTGCTAGACAGGTTACATTGTGGCGTTGCAAATCACTATTTGCCAAGAGATAAAAACATAGTCTGACGTTCTGGCGTCGCTAGAAGGCAAGTTGACGAGCAGTTCTTAGTGCAGAGGAACGCTCGGCATTGCAGTGCTGCGGCGTTTTCGAATGATGGCGTTGTCGTCATGCTCTGGTGGCCGCGGCAAGCAGCACCACGTGCGATGTTCCAAAATTGGGCGTTTTGTGATGAGCTGTATGCTGCATGAGCGGACTGGGTTCAGTGGTGGAAGGCGTGGTGCTTTTCCTTCACTTTCCTAGATTAAGAAGGGCAACGAGATCCAACTTCGACGTTTATGGGATTTTGCATATATTGTGGCTTTTTTCCACGTTTCCTGCATTACAGGAACTGTTTGAATTATTTCCGAGAGTTCATTTGTCAATGGATGCTTTTCAGCCAAAGACGTTCCACGCTGGGCTTGGCCAGATTTCACGTTGAAGCAGCACATTTGACATTGGGCTCCTTTCGGCATCAACCGTCAAGAAAGCATTGTCCGAGGAACACTGCAGGCGTTTGGGGGACATGGGGAAGAACAGCATGCACTGATGGAGGCGGCTGGGGATGTGTAAGGGAGTCCTTCACCGTTTCGGCTCAATATGGCCTATTCCAAGCCGCTGGCAAATGACCTTGAAGCGAGCGTTAAGCGGAAAGCTGTGTAGGGAGGGCAAGGGCAGGGCTCGCGAATAAAGCGTGAGCGATGATGAACAAAGAAGCTACTTTTTTCAGAAAGGCTAGAGATTGGGTGAAAAGGCGTGAGAGGTGGTCTCGAGCAGCAGATGCAGTAGTGAAATGTTTGCCTTGTTCGTGCTGAAAGCACCCAAGAGTTACACGACAGCAGGGAGTGTTTTATGTTTTGAGAACCACAGTATCGTGACGCAGTAAAGCAGGAAGCGTAGCTTGAGGGCGCGTTGAGATGGCAAGCGCAGCTCGAGCCAAGGAACGAGGAGCACAGATGTTTCATCTAAAAGAACTTAATTTGGGTGCTCGAACGCGCTTGGCATTTGTTTCGGAGCGCTAGCATGCAGACTGGCTTGATATTGACCTCCGCCGTCCTCCGAACAGTTTCCATAAAGCCGCCAAGTCAACAACGATACGGGCAGAGTGAGTCTTTGCGTGTTGCAGCTTTCAGCACTTCGCAGCACACTGCTTTTACGCCGTGTCGAAAGGCTTTCAGACAAGCGTGACTAAGGCGACATAAACATTGCCTCCACTCTAGAAGCGGCCGGCGTAGATCGTCAGGTAAACAGCCTGAAGGTACTAACGTCAACACCTGTGGCAGCGCATTTTGGGAAGATTCGGGCTTCGTGAGCCCGCTGTGGTTGTCTGCGGGCTGGCAGAGCTTGACGAATAGGCCTGATGTGAAATGCATGCCATTCCTGGAAGTTGTGGGAATGCTTTCTTTTGGTGCCGTTGCCAGTATTTGTGTTGGCAGAAGCTTCGCTTCTGCGAGTTGCGTGGGGCTCAGCAAGTATGTGTTAGTGTAGCTCCCACCTGTCCATGCATTGAAGGGACGTTTGTCCAGCGAGTTCGATGCGCAGTGCGAGTGCGAACGCGTGGGCCCAATTTCCGTATAGCACTGCGGAATGGCTCACATAGGCTGAATGGCTTTGATATGATACTTATGTTCTGAGCAATCAAAATGCAACAGCCCATAATGCGTGCATTGTCTTGAGCATTACAGATAGGAACGTGTATACAGAGTGATATGGCATGAGCAGGCGTTCACTGTCTCAGCAGAGGACGTACGATTCATGCGTGTTGTGGAAAACCGCCAAACATGGGGCCAGGGCAAAGTCGACGATTCTGGATTTCCGGATGCGCATAGTGACGTAGCATTCTGTGGTGCAGGGCGTGCGCGATTGAGCAGAACGAGAGGAAAATGCTTGGATTTGCGTAACTGTAGCTTCATCATCCCCGTTTCAGCCTCCAATAAGAACATTGTCGAAGCAAGCTAGGCTTGAGGGAATTCATGGACATCCATGGATATTTTTAGGATCAGTTATCAAAACTATTGGAAGCGTGAGCTTCAGTATTGGGGCCGAATCATAAGCGCTGTGGAAATGCAAGTCCAAAGTTTTATCGATTATTCGCCCCGAAACCAAGAAGTGTGGTGCACTTGTGATGTTTCCGTGTTATGTCATGTGTGGCTTGTAGTGACTGCCCTGTCCTGCAAGGCAGATTTGATCTACACTAAGATACGCGCGAAGCGAAAGTTTCCGTTACAAGTGTAACCCGCAGTGTTCCACGTAATTCACAGATGCACGTGATGCCTATGTCTTTGCTTCTTGCTTGGCCGGAGAGTGAACTGTCGGCTTTCTCCCTGGTTGCAAATGCATATGCGTATGTTCATTTTCCTTCCGACGGAGTTGCGTAGTTTGTGCCTTATCCTTGTTATTTTCATCTGTTTTGTGCGTTTCGGCAATGTGTTTTGGCAGAAAAAGGGCTTGCAGGAACAACTGATGGTTAAGTGCCTTGCGACCAAAAGCAGTGAAGGCAAATTGATAGTTCATTCGTAAGCAATTCCTGGCCTTGCGGGTGTACGACAGAGCTGCATCTCTAGCTATTAGGCCCCAATCGCGCACGTGGTAAAAGTTGTAAGCTGTCATTTTGGTGTGCAGTCGCAGCGCTACGTTATGTTCAGAATGCGCAGGTGTATTGTGCCTTGGCCTTGTATGAATGCAAAAGAGCCGTATATTTGAAGCTGCTGGTTCTTGGGGGTATTACCATACGGTGTTCTGTGGCTTTTTACGAACTGTTATACACATGTTTACTCGGCAATTTTCTCTGCAAGCAGCACGCTGCCATCTAGTAGTATGTACTACACGTTTAACGAGCGCGACGTACCGCATCTTCCTGGGTTTGTGAATAGAGCTTTTTTCCGGCTGGCAAGTCCCCACAGCAGACGCATTGTCTCAAGCGTTTTTCCTGTCAAAGCGCAAAGACATTAAGCGCATGCTATTTTTATCAACCCAGAGAACTGCGTAGATAGTTTGCTAGATTGAAAAATCCCTCCTTCTTTGACTTAGCTGTAAGCCGTGCCAATTCAAGCAAAGGAACCGTTACGTATTTATCTTGCGTAATATGCAGCTAGTATGATTATTCGTAGCATAGTCGGTGCGCGTAACGAAGCCGACATGAACAAGAACATTACCATAACCTTTTTTGCATATTTCCTTCGCTTACCATCAGTACGCGGATAATGGGGTCAGCTCCTAATAAAACGATGTTTCATAGTCGCGACCCTCTGCACCTTAAAAAGAACCGAAAGTTTGGTGGAGCGTATAAACCAGATGCCACTCAGCCGACGCTGCGTCACACAAGGCAGTGAAGTTGACGCGGTTTACAAATGGGCAATACCTCGGGATTTTACATCGCCATTCTACCGTTAACGTGTGGACGACAATCTGTTATTTTTGTAGGAGGTATGTAATTCTGTAGTGGCGTTCGTAATACATATTGACCCCCCATTCATTCTCGCTGCATGCGCATTGATGTTGAGGACTCAATTCTTGCCCAGCTCTCTACAGTAACACAGCGGCAACAAACTAAGAACAATTTCAGTCATCCCAGGTTCTAGCGCATTGGGTGTCAGGGAGTCCCAGTGGCAGACATAACCGCCTGACGCGTGCTGCTTTGCGACTCATGTTCGTCTGGTTCACAGATGCCGCTGCATGTAGGAAAGTGAACGCTTCAACCTGTGTCTGTACTGCAAAGGAAGTGCGAATTTGATCACGCTTAGTCACCGCAAGCGGCGTTGAATGCATGTGATAGCTATAACGAGAACCAAGAGTGCTACATGGCTTGGCCAAGATGGGCCAGATGCTTGCAATTTTTCCTTCAATCCCCTTCTAAAGCTCAACTGGTACCTTCGACCAAGTTCATATCCACGAAGCACTGCTCGTGGAGGAGCTAAAATACCAGCAGCGTGTAATGTTGAGTCAGTTACTGGAGTCCGGACTTAAGAAGGGAATGGTGCGTGATGGATGTACTGCCCTCTCAAGTTTTCCACTTTATTTGCGCTGGCAGGCACTTTCTTTCGAAATGCGGCAGCTGGAATATCCGTCGGAGCTTGTGTCCATGTATTAAACATATGCACTGCATTGTGAATGATCGTGGTTCACCAAAATGTGGAACAGGACCAGACGTCCAGAAGTATCAAGCTTGGCCTATCTGGAAAACGATGTGGATTCGACAAGAACCCAGATGCAGAAGAAGCTGGCGTTTTGCGTGTCATTTCGTGCAATCAGGAAGAAACACAATCTTGGAGACGCTTTTTTTCTGGGTTCTTTTTCTTGTGCCATCGTTGACTGGCAATTTTGTGGTCATTCGCCGCAAAGAGGCAATGGCACTGAGCGCAATCTTGGGGACGCTTTTCTTCTGGCTTCTTTTTCTTGTGCCATTTTTGTCTGTCTATTTTCTGGTCATCCGCCGCAAAGAGGTAATGGCACTAAGCAGCTAAATCATCATGTGGTTCAGTAACATTTTAACCTTGCGAGACATGACACGCGCAGCGCTGGGATTGCTGGGCCAGAAGATAACGTCGTCTCGCTGGATGGTGCGGCGAAAATTAATTCTCCGCCCGTACAGATTGCCAAACACGGTGCGTTGAAGCTTTTAATGGGGCGTTCGATGATCCTGCAAGTTCGTCAGCATATCTGTAATGCCACGTGTGCGTGCGTCCTTCCAGGAGTCGGCCTATGCGTAAGTGGCACTGTATTTGCCCCGGAACATTGCCAAGAATTTCACTGTGCGCTCGGCTGCCAGGTCATTCTTCAAATGTGCCAGCTGAGCTCACCTGATACGCACCTGTTGAAAATAGAGTGCATTGCCTTCAATGCACAGGATCGAAAGAGCTGTAGCTATCACAGCGTCAGCTTGACTTCAAGTTGGGCAAAGCAAGGGCATGGATTGTTTTTCTTTGCTAGCCCAATTACAAAACACGTACATCCCGCGCAAAAGAATTGCATTAAAGCGGGTGCAGCTGCTAACGATCTGCGCGACACTATTATGAATGCGAGCCTGTGTGAATGCCGAACAGATGGTATGTGGCTGCTCAGGTGCCTTTGGCAAAGCAAGAGAAAGCTTCTTCCAGGGTACATGACGAATGTTTCTTTCAGCGTGTCCAGCTTCACGGTAGAAAGCCGTGAAATAGAGTTGAAACTCCTGAGGCAGCAGGAATATACACCATGATATCCCTTGAAATTTCCTGTTGTGAAGGGGATGATGCTGAATGCATTGCAGTCCCTGCTGTGCTTCTTTTTCAAATGTGTTTCTGTGAAGCACAGGCATGCACATAAGAGACATGACGTAGTTGCTTGACTTTGTCATCTTTTATTGTCTTTTGGATGTGCTGGAGCTACGTTTCCGTCATTGAAGGTCTGCGCTCAGCACATGACGTAGGAAGTCTAGTTGCTCAGATGTGCTCTGGAAGCGTTTTGTAGAAGGGCACAGCCACCTTACATGTTGCATTCTAATTTCGCTAGGAAGAACATCCTATTCTGTAGCCGTTTTCTGTTGAAATTTCGGTGACAACTGTCCTCCAGGTTCACGGAAAGGGCACATAAGGGTTTTATTTGCTTGAGAAAATAAGTTGTAGAAGGTTTTTTTTGCATCCTGGCACCGTTGCATAAACGCAACACGTAGGCTTGCTAGAATGACATTTCTGGCCTTGTAGTTAGTCCAAAAGTCGACAGTGTCTTTGGCAGGTTGTGCCGATAGAGCAATGTAGGCGTTTGCTACCGCACAGACGCGATGCAATTTTAGGTGTCCTCCGAGCAGTTGCAAGTAACAAGTTCACGAATGCTGCAGAGCTGTCGCAATTGTGTAGCTTTTGAACACTAGGACTGCCTGCACTTTTTGAAATGGCGTTTGGAAGATGCACAACTGGGCGAGTGATTGGTGCACAATTAGACCTTTGATTCAAAGGCAGCTGCCTTGTTGCGCGGTGTTTCTAGTCACCATGTCACTTAATTTTTTCGTGCCAGCGGATATCATCTACTTGTGGCTTCACACCTGAGGTGTGCTTAATGAATTGCAGTGATGGTCCCTCCCTAGTTTATTTGAAGAACAATCTGTATACTGCCTTGTGCTGAGCTCAGAGTAGTCTATGCGCGTGTTGAATAAGCCTGTGGAGACTTCTGGGTGAGTCGATGGGAAGACGCTTCAAGCGAGGCAACTATACGTCCTCTTGGTTTAAGCTCAGTGGAATCCGTAATGTTTAGAACACATTCACCTTGAGGTTGGTGAATATACTGGTCGTGTCTTCGGCGGCGTGCCGGTGTGTTTCTGCGGGAGATTTGCGTCAGCCAGGCTGTCGCAGATGTCAATTGTTCAGCGGTACAATCGACGTTGTTTGAATGTGGCCGTTGCATAGATTGTACGTTGCGCTGTGTGACCTGTGAACTGCAGTGGCCATATCGATGCACGCATGGAAGCTGCAGACAATGCACCTTTGCAATTGGGCTGCTTCATGCAGGCTACCCAATGCCATATCTTGCCTGTCGAACTGTCTAAACTTGTCGACGTGCGCAAGCGTATGCAACGTCGGGTAGGCCAGATATTACGCAAATAAGAGACTTTTGCAGAGCCACAGAAAATGGAAGCTTAACATGTCATGGAAAGCACTGTCTCGAAAAGGCGACAGAATAGAATCTGCATCCCACGTATTTTTTGCACATCTCCTAGCTCGCCGTTCTGGAGCGCAGGATGTACGCAACCAGGCTCAGTCGAACCATACTTGCCTGCCTTTGTCGCCGTTTCCACCATTCCCTTGTGACATTCAAAAATGTGGGCAAATCTGTCTTGCCTATGCTACCTGATGCTGCAAACCTTGGTGAGGGTGTGGTTTGGGTCTCTCAATAAGCGCGCGCTGAGTGGTTTGAGTCTCCCAATAAGCGCACCGCGGTTTACTTTGACCAAATTTGCGAGTAACGTTGTACAAACCAGTAGCTTCATCATTGAGTGCATTATTGTTGAGGGCACAGCAGCTAAAACTTTGGTGCAACGAGCACTCATAAGACGGAGCACCCTTTTGTTGGCTACAACCGACCTATTTTGGTAGCTCAGTGTTCGTTTGCGTTTGCGTCTGGATTTAAAATGTGTTTCTTTGAGAATGCGCAGCCAAAAAATGCACGGGTTAAACCACTGTCAAATATGCACAATACACAGTCAAGTCTCTAGCACAAATCGGGCACCAGGGTACAGGCGACGCCTTCGAAGCCAACGAGGGTCTTGCAAAGGATCAACAAATATTGCAAAGTAGTACGAATATATTCTAAATAACTGGTATCACGCTTGAAGCAATATGCTGCTCAAAAACAGAATTTAGTTGTGTCTTCATTGTAGTACCAAAGCTCGACTTTTCTTCGGTGGCATCGTCACCAGTGCAGTCCTCTTAGAACATAGTTCGACAGTCGTGTCATTGCCTTTTGTCTGCAACCCAGTGACGCTTTTGCGTTTGGACAAGCAACAGCCGTGAATTGCAATGTTGTGTTTGCTATGCTGTTTGCAAAGCTGCTGGCCAAAGCTTCAATGCTTGACGTGAAGAAAGCCGCATCCACTGTTCCATTGCTTTGGCAACCGGACACTTTCTCGATGACCAAGAAGCATGTCACGACGCTTCACAGGACTGGGTGTCAGTGCGGCCCAATGGCAGACATAACCGCCTGACGCGTCATGCTGCTTTGCGAGTAAAGTTCGCGTGGTTCACAGATGCCGCTGCATGTAGGAAAGTGAACGCTTCAACACAGATCTGCATGCTTGTTGTTTACATAGAAAGTTAGTGTTCTTGCATGCTTGGCCATTGCAAGCCGCGATGCTTGCGTGGGATAGCTATAACGAGAACCAAGAGTGCTACATGGCTTGGTCAAGATGGGCCAGATGCTTGCAATTTTTCCTTCAATCCCCTTCTAAAGCTCAACTGGTACCTTCGACCAAGTTCATATCCACGAAGCGCTGCTCGTGGAGGAGCTAAAATACCAGCAGCGTGTAATGTTGAGTCAGTTACTGGAGTCCGGACTTAAGAAGGGAATGGTGCGTGATGGATGTACTGCCCTCTCAAGTTTTCCACTTTATTTGCGCTGGCAGGCACTTTCTTTCGAAATGCGGCAGCTGGAATATCCGTCGGAGCTTGTGTCCATGTATTAAACATATGCACTGCATTGTGAATGATCGTGGTTCACCAAAATGTGGAACAGGACCAGACGTCCAGAAGTATCAAGCTTGGCCTATCTGGAAAACGATGTGGATTCGACAAGAACCCAGATGCAGAAGAAGCTGGCGTTTTGCGTGTCATTTCGTGCAATCAGGAAGAAACACAATCTTGGAGACGCTTTTTTTCTGGGTTCTTTTTCTTGTGCCATCGTTGACTGGCAATTTTGTGGTCATTCGCCGCAAAGAGGCAATGGCACTGAGCGCAATCTTGGGGACGCTTTTCTTCTGGCTTCTTTTTCTTGTGCCATTTTTGTCTGTCTATTTTCTGGTCATCCGCCGCAAAGAGGTAATGGCACTAAGCAGCTAAATCATCATGTGGTTCAGTAACATTTTAACCTTGCGAGACATGACACGCGCAGCGCTGGGATTGCTGGGCCAGAAGATAACGTCGTCTCGCTGGATGGTGCGGCGAAAATTAATTCTCCGCCCGTACAGATTGCCAAACACGGTGCGTTGAAGCTTTTAATGGGGCGTTCGATGATCCTGCAAGTTCGTCAGCATATCTGTAATGCCACGTGTGCGTGCGTCCTTCCAGGAGTCGGCCTATGCGTAAGTGGCACTGTATTTGCCCCGGAACATTGCCAAGAATTTCACTGTGCGCTCGGCTGCCAGGTCATTCTTCAAATGTGCCAGCTGAGCTCACCTGATACGCACCTGTTGAAAATAGAGTGCATTGCCTTCAATGCACAGGATCGAAAGAGCTGTAGCTATCACAGCGTCAGCTTGACTTCAAGTTGGGCAAAGCAAGGGCATGGATTGTTTTTCTTTGCTAGCCCAATTACAAAACACGTACATCCCGCGCAAAAGAATTGCATTAAAGCGGGTGCAGCTGCTAACGATCTGCGCGACACTATTATGAATGCGAGCCTGTGTGAATGCCGAACAGATGGTATGTGGCTGCTCAGGTGCCTTTGGCAAAGCAAGAGAAAGCTTCTTCCAGGGTACATGACGAATGTTTCTTTCAGCGTGTCCAGCTTCACGGTAGAAAGCCGTGAAATAGAGTTGAAACTCCTGCGGCAGCAGGAATATACACCATGATATCCCTTGAAATTTCCTGTTGTGAAGGGGATGATGCTGAATGCATTGCAGTCCCTGCTGTGCTTCTTTTTCAAATGTGTTTCTGTGAAGCACAGGCATGCACATAAGAGACATGACGTAGTTGCTTGACTTTGTCATCTTTTATTGTCTTTTGGATGTGCTGGAGCTACGTTTCCGTCATTGAAGGTCTGCGCTCAGCACATGACGTAGGAAGTCTAGTTGCTCAGATGTGCTCTGGAAGCGTTTTGTAGAAGGGCACAGCCACCTTACATGTTGCATTCTAATTTCGCTAGGAAGAACATCCTATTCTGTAGCCGTTTTCTGTTGAAATTTCGGTGACAACTGTCCTCCAGGTTCACGGAAAGGGCACATAAGGGTTTTATTTGCTTGAGAAAATAAGTTGTAGAAGGTTTTTTTTGCATCCTGGCACCGTTGCATAAACGCAACACGTAGGCTTGCTAGAATGACATTTCTGGCCTTGTAGTTAGTCCAAAAGTCGACAGTGTCTTTGGCAGGTTGTGCCGATAGAGCAATGTAGGCGTTTGCTACCGCACAGACGCGATGCAATTTTAGGTGTCCTCCGAGCAGTTGCAAGTAACAAGTTCACGAATGCTGCAGAGCTGTCGCAATTGTGTAGCTTTTGAACACTAGGACTGCCTGCACTTTTTGAAATGGCGTTTGGAAGATGCACAACTGGGCGAGTGATTGGTGCACAATTAGACCTTTGATTCAAAGGCAGCTGCCTTGTTGCGCGGTGTTTCTAGTCACCATGTCACTTAATTTTTTCGTGCCAGCGGATATCATCTACTTGTGGCTTCACACCTGAGGTGTGCTTAATGAATTGCAGTGATGGTCCCTCCCTAGTTTATTTGAAGAACAATCTGTATACTGCCTTGTGCTGAGCTCAGAGTAGTCTATGCGCGTGTTGAATAAGCCTGTGGAGACTTCTGGGTGAGTCGATGGGAAGACGCTTCAAGCGAGGCAACTATACGTCCTCTTGGTTTAAGCTCAGTGGAATCCGTAATGTTTAGAACACATTCACCTTGAGGTTGGTGAATATACTGGTCGTGTCTTCGGCGGCGTGCCGGTGTGTTTCTGCGGGAGATTTGCGTCAGCCAGGCTGTCGCAGATGTCAATTGTTCAGCGGTACAATCGACGTTGTTTGAATGTGGCCGTTGCATAGATTGTACGTTGCGCTGTGTGACCTGTGAACTGCAGTGGCCATATCGATGCACGCATGGAAGCTGCAGACAATGCACCTTTGCAATTGGGCTGCTTCATGCAGGCTACCCAATGCCATATCTTGCCTGTCGAACTGTCTAAACTTGTCGACGTGCGCAAGCGTATGCAACGTCGGGTAGGCCAGATATTACGCAAATAAGAGACTTTTGCAGAGCCACAGAAAATGGAAGCTTAACATGTCATGGAAAGCACTGTCTCGAAAAGGCGACAGAATAGAATCTGCATCCCACGTATTTTTTGCACATCTCCTAGCTCGCCGTTCTGGAGCGCAGGATGTACGCAACCAGGCTCAGTCGAACCATACTTGCCTGCCTTTGTCGCCGTTTCCACCATTCCCTTGTGACATTCAAAAATGTGGGCAAATCTGTCTTGCCTATGCTACCTGATGCTGCAAACCTTGGTGAGGGTGTGGTTTGGGTCTCTCAATAAGCGCGCGCTGAGTGGTTTGAGTCTCCCAATAAGCGCACCGCGGTTTACTTTGACCAAATTTGCGAGTAACGTTGTACAAACCAGTAGCTTCATCATTGAGTGCATTATTGTTGAGGGCACAGCAGCTAAAACTTTGGTGCAACGAGCACTCATAAGACGGAGCACCCTTTTGTTGGCTACAACCGACCTATTTTGGTAGCTCAGTGTTCGTTTGCGTTTGCGTCTGGATTTAAAATGTGTTTCTTTGAGAATGCGCAGCCAAAAAATGCACGGGTTAAACCACTGTCAAATATGCACAATACACAGTCAAGTCTCTAGCACAAATCGGGCACCAGGGTACAGGCGACGCCTTCGAAGCCAACGAGGGTCTTGCAAAGGATCAACAAATATTGCAAAGTAGTACGAATATATTCTAAATAACTGGTATCACGCTTGAAGCAATATGCTGCTCAAAAACAGAATTTAGTTGTGTCTTCATTGTAGTACCAAAGCTCGACTTTTCTTCGGTGGCATCGTCACCAGTGCAGTCCTCTTAGAACATAGTTCGACAGTCGTGTCATTGCCTTTTGTCTGCAACCCAGTGACGCTTTTGCGTTTGGACAAGCAACAGCCGTGAATTGCAATGTTGTGTTTGCTATGCTGTTTGCAAAGCTGCTGGCCAAAGCTTCAATGCTTGACGTGAAGAAAGCCGCATCCACTGTTCCATTGCTTTGGCAACCGGACACTTTCTCGATGACCAAGAAGCATGTCACGACGCTTCACAGGACTGGGTGTCAGTGCGGCCCAATAGCAGACATAACCGCCTGACGCGTCATGCTGCTTTGCGAGTAAAGTTCGCGTGGTTCACAGATGCCGCTGCATGTAGGAAAGTGAACGCTTCAACATATATCTGCTTGTGTGTCTGTACTGCAAAGGACGTGCGAATTAGATCACGCTTAGTCACTACCAGCCGCGATGTTTGCGCGGGTTAGCTATAACGAGAACCAAGAGTGCTACATGGCTTGGCCAAGATGGGCCAGATGCTTGCAATCTTTCTTTCAATCCCCTTGTAAAGCTCAACTGGTACCCTCGACCTAGTTTATATCCACGCTGCACTCCCAGTGGAGGTGCTAAAACACCAGCAGCGTGTAATGTTGAGTCAGTTACTGGAGTACGGTCTTGTGAACGGAGTGGTGTTTGATGAGTAGCTCTTATGAGTTGGCGTACTGGTCATGCGGTTCCCAAGCATTTAGAAAAAAATTGTTTGACCAATTTAGTTTCTCAGGATAATCCGAACCAGCGTAGCACGCACGTGAATGACATAAAATGTCTGCAGGTTCGTCGCATCCTGGAGATGCGCGCATTTTAGCATGGCGGTGGCTCGCAAGGGTTGTGGGAACCCTGAGCATCACTGTTTACCGTGTGTATTTTCACGACGAGGTCTTTGGTTCAACGGGAGCCAGAGTCTAGCACATCCCAGAAAATGACAACACGCATGTACGGTGGCAACAGCAACAGGCTAGGTACTCCTCCGTATGCCGTGCTGTAGATGCGATGGTGTGAAGTGGAAGCATTGGCAAACTTTAAAGTCGGCGACATATTCCGAATTTGCTATTATGAAGGTGTTTATAGCTCGGAAACTATTTTGCTGCTCTCCTTTTTCGCTCTTGAGTATCGCAGGTTTTTCCTGAAACTGAGCCGGACTTTTCGTGTGAATGACAACCTGTGCGGCATGTGAACATATGCTTTGTATTGTCATGAAGTGCTGCTTGGCAGCATTTTGCCCATGGTATTTTGGAACAACGCCAAATGTGAACCCCAAGCCATTATTCGTATAGTGATGGCACGACTCGTGCTTCCGTTCATTATTCCGTTTGCTTGTTGTTGAAGGCAGCCAGCACTGTAATGAAAGTGACTCCTTAAGGAACTGTCCCTATCTGCAGTTAATTTTTTTACCTGTATTCACTGAAGACCAGGAGAAAATCTACCGTTAGCTGGAGGATCACTGAGAGATGAACTTTTGCTTGATCGAAACTATTCCCACTTTGAGTGCAGGGCAAAGTGTTTTCCTTGTTGCGCTAATTTTTATACTGGCAAGTACGTACGAGCCGAGCAGCTGTGTTATGCGCTAACGCTATGCCATGATTTTCGTATTAACAGGATATGCACCGTGAGACGTGTATTTTTAGTGTGAAATTGTGCTTGTTTTCATTGTGCGTTCGCAGCAGGGAGTCTGAACAATAAATCAGAGAAGTCATCGGGGAAGTCCTCACGTAGAATCGAGCCAGAGTAAAGCGCAACAACTGCCACTTCTGAATTCTACATTGCTTACTTTGTCCGTTTCTTTACATCGTCCTATTGTAGGAGGTATGTTTCCGTCGAAAGCAATTCCAGACATTTTAAGTACCTTCAAAGAATCCACTATCTAGACGTCACTGAATCCTACACTGCTTACTCTGTCTGGTTCTCCACGTCGCCCTACCGTAGGATGTGTGTTTCTCTCTCAGAAAGTAATTCTAGAGGTCTTCAGAAAATTCGCGGAATCCACCATCAAGAACAACTACGATAAATACCAATCATAAGTCCTCATGAAAGTATGATGCGCACAGATTTACACATAATCATGAAGGGCTAGTTCGTCTGCACTCGTGCAAAATAAATCATGCATCCTTACTCTACCTCTTTGGCATGCCCATGATAGCAAATTTCTGAAAATGCGTGATGTTAGATATGTGGATAAGTGTCTCAGTCTCACATCCATTCATCAGTTTTGCAAGTAGTAGACGATGCCTCAGGTAGCACAAAACCCAAAGAGATGCGATGAAATTCGTACGTGATCAGAAAAAAGCTACCGCGAATGATGTAACCTTTTTACTTCGTGTCTTTCTTATACAACCGCAGTAAATTCAAATGGATTTTGCGGGCAACAGCACAGGGCCGAGGAAGGATAGCTCAACAGTGGCTTGTTCTCCTGAGCCTTAACTGCACCAGTTTGAGGACTCTGTATTGAAGCCTAGCGTCATCTCTTTTCCCCTAGTATTCATGGACGAGTTACGGTTGAAGTGCCGGTGTCATAACAGGGAGTTTCGCTCTCTTTGGATCATTATAGCTACGGCGGTATCCTTATGTTACAGTTTTTCATATCCAGTTTCTACGGCTGGCACCCAAGCAGGCCATTTTGGCAGGTGAATCCAGCGCAATCAAGCTGTAAGCCGTATTATTCTGTGCGCAGGGGTTTTTTTCTTTCAAGCAACCATCCGTTGCGGCTATCACGGAACCGTTTGAGATCTTCAAATAGTGTATCGCGGCCTTGGTGTCGCATGCAAGCACGAAGATTGAATTCTTTGCTGTGCAATATGTCACATTTATCTAGTACGGCATGTACTCAATGTACCTACAGTTTTCAATACATCGAACAGAAACGCGTTTAGCCGGGCTCTAGTGGGTGAACTTTCTGTTGTTCTTTCATGCTTGATTATTCCGAGAATTATGAATATGCTTCCGTCTCGACACCTGACTACGTTGAATTTCTATTCATACAATATTTGGCGGCTACCAATCGTTCCCAGTGCATTTTTTGTGCAGTAACGGCAGTGCGCTTTTTAAGCTGCAATGCACTTTGCATCCGCTTAAACATTTGTGACGCGTGTGTCGTTCAAATTGAGATTTCCAATAACGTGGACAACGAATTACATTTTGAGGAAGTGGTTTCTTGTAGAAATAATTCAAGAACAATTGGATCCCAGAGTGTTGTTTGTTAGTTAGGTATATTCAAACGCTGTTGAACGAGGTTCATTCGAATGTGATTCCCTATTACTGCACACCAGCTGCTCGGGCTTTAACAATGCTTATTAGTCACTGAACAACAGAGATGACAGCAGAATTTATTTTGCGCCGTTCACAGTTTTGCAGCTCGTATTTCCGCTAGTGCTAGTATACTGTATCATCGGGACAGCCTCATTGAAATGGAATTTACAGCAACTCGCAATCACAGTCAATCCGGAGTAGCTCGCAGTGACACGTCAAAGGAAAGACAAATGCTCCTTGCTCAGGAAGTATGTTAAAATAAAAATGTTTGTATTCTTTTCGTCGTGCGCATGCTGCTAGGGCTGAAATTTTTGCGGTGAAGTTAAATAGCACGGCAAACCTGAGAAACAGAGGCACATCTGTTTGAAGAGGAATGCATCTATTTTAGGCGTGTTGTGTTCGAAAGGCGATAACAGCCATGTTTGTTGAGAAGGCGAATGATGCGTAGCTAGGAGAAAGGCAATGCATTTTTGTTCTAATATGTATTTCTTGGGTGCGAGTGTCGTGCAAGATGTATGGTAACTTCAGCTCACCTCGACTGAAAAGCCTTTTAGGTGGGGCCAGCAACGATGCTAAATGGCGGAGACAGTATATTGGGCCTCTTGTAGGCCTCCTGATATTGGTCGCTGCTTTTTCATGGGGCTTGACAGTGGCCTGCTATTCATTCAAAATTCCGCTGCAGTCAGGGACAAATGCATAAAATTCTTGCTTGTGTGCTGATGCGCCAAAAGGTTGTGTGATAATCGCTGCTTAAAAATTGGGAATTCTGGTGTCTCTGTAGAAGTCAGCAAAATTGCGAGATTTCGGTCCCGAGTAATCGCCCTCTGGGCATGGCAAATTGATCTTGGATGCTGTTGTACACTGCTGTGAATTCATTGAATAGGCTGGGACACCCATGCCTCGCGAGATGAGGGAGATTACGGGTAAACCGCTGGATAACCTTATACGTAGCAAGCACATTTGTGCCTCGGGCATTCGGCCAGTTATCAGCGCCACGAAACAAAAGTAGTGGATCTAGAAGCTCTCAAGATGTCTAATCAAGAGAGAACGACTAGTGACGAATGTTTTTGTGGGCCTGCACGTGAAACAAAATCACGAGATTCCGGCACAGTGATTCAAGTTGAAAAGAAGGGCAAGCAGCCATACCCGAATACTTAAAGCTGACCCAAAGAGACGACAAAAGGATCAAGGCGACCTCGGACGTCTCCAAAAAGGCTGCAAACGTAAAATCGGAAGCTCAAGGCAAAGTAAGCACAAACCTGCACAAGCCTTGCGAAGTGTGCGTATGATGAGGCTGTGAGGACTAACCGGGAGTGAAGACCCGACATTAATATACCCCAAAGGAATGCGCATAGTTAATGCTGACCTCTATTTACATCAGTGCGTCGAATGCTCTGCGATATGGGGTGTTTCAGGCATTCTTGTGAAAGGCATCAGTGTCTGTGATCATCACGAGGTAAACCTGACACAGCGGTTGCATATACACAAAAAGAAATTTTGCGATTCTGTAACAATTACAACTGATATATAGCAATCTGTGGGCCATGCAGGAAGTACGTCAATTTTGGAGCTACTGAGCTACATTGCTAATTGTGCCGTTCTCCCGAGCGTGCGTTTGTTTTTAAAGTGTTCCTTGTGTTGTGTGGGACCCCATGGGCAAGGCGCGCGCATATGGTTACGCACGTGGCGGTTGCACCTCTTTTGAGTGCTTTTCAAGATAAGCGTTGTGCTTAGGATTGTTTTGCTGCTTATTCACTGGAGGCGGTAACAACATTCATCTAGGACAATGTGTTTCGTAGCAGTACACCAGGGAAAACTGATATGATGCATTATCCAGATAAAGTTTCAGGTCGCATGGGACGTACTATGAATTTTTGTCGTGCTACATATGTGCGGCGTTGCGAAACCAAGTCAGCTAAGAAAAGTCTTCATGGCATGCCATTTGTGCGCGTCAGCAGGTCAGTGATTGGTAGGTTGAGCTTTCACCGTCGGCATTGTGCCTTTCTAGTGTGTATAAAGCATTCGTATTTTGCTACATATGAAACGCAGGAAGTGCGGTGTAACGCTTCGACAGTAGTGATTGTTTTCAACGACATCAAAGTCTTGGGCGTGTTGTTTTACAATTGCGGCAGATGACTATCTTCCGCTATTCCATTGCGTCCATTGCATACTGCAAAAGTATAAAACAGGATGTGGGTTAGATTGCAGTGGCACGATTGCTGTGTAAAGTCATTTGCTACTTCCCAGCTATCGTTAAAGTTGAAAGTGCCTGTAATTGGGCTCTGCCATGATATTATTGACTTAGTTAGTGGCAGAGTTGATGGCTTGTCCATCAGATGATAGAATGCCGCAATTTGCGCTTGACTCCAGAGAGTATGTGT
The DNA here is from genome assembly GCF_000499545.2 of Eimeria tenella. NCBI lineage: Eukaryota > Apicomplexa > Conoidasida > Eucoccidiorida > Eimeriidae > Eimeria > Eimeria tenella. Next base: position 113,999 of record NW_013541512.1, read on the forward strand.
CTGCTGGTTTGCGGCGGATTTGTTGTCGATTCATTGTACCGGCTGTTTTCTGCCATCTGGGCCATGAAACTTAAGCTGCTAAATCACGATTAGTGGGGATTGAATGCGGGTTTTGACGCAAGGATTTGCAGTCGGCAGAACAAAAAAAAGCATTATTGACGGCAGAGAGTCTGTTCAGCTGTTGCATATGTTCCTAGCCATCTGGTTCGCGACGTCATTTAAGTGCATCTTCTGGTGGAAATCGAGAACGATGTGGCATCGTTTGACTTGCGGTAAACTCTTCAAAAGTCTATAGGTTTTCGTAACATAGGCCCTGTGCTGGATATTCTAAAGCTGGAGGTTCGTGGATGACGCAACCCGAGAAACTAACAGTATTGGACTCTCGGAAAGTGTTTGTTTTCATGATTACCTCTGCAGCGACAGCCAAAGCGCAGTAAATGTTGTTGCAATGTCGTTCGTCCTAGCGGAACAGCTTCAGTGCCTTAGATTCTCACACTCTTCAATGGCTAGTAGCATACAGAAACGTGTGCAGGGAATGATTTCCTCGCAGTTATATCAGAACACAGTATTCAGTAGGACTGGCATTTGACTCTACATGGCCGTAATTGGTCAGGAGAAAACAATGAACTTAGCCTCGGTGCATCGTTTACCACACTAAAACACGCAAATTTATCCGTCATATTTTACGACCATGCTGCTGGAGGTCAAGTGGATATAGGAACATGCGAGCTGATGAAGGTTATCAACGACGAAGCTACATTAAATGCTCATCGTGATGCGGCTGTACTTTGCATGCGGAAGCGTTCGGCGTATCATTGCCTGAATTATGCGTCTATGGATTTATTTTCGTCTTTAGTTTTATATGTCTGCGAGGATTCGAACCGATTTTCCGGAAGCGTTTTCCACGCGCTTTTGTGGATCCCAGAAGTTTGAACTTCGCATCATCTGGGATGAAACGGCTTGAGCTGAATATTGGTGAGTCGTCAATTGACTCACGACGAATGTTTTTCTTTGAAAGGAACGTGCTGAGGAATGCTGCGTAGCTTCGCGCTGAAAGTTCTGGGGCACTGCAGGTATTATTGCTTCGCGCGCACGTGGTGGCTTTAGACGTGCTTGCAGCAATACAGAGTTGAAAAATGTTGCTAACGGACATGCGTGCATAATATCCTCTGTTTGATTTTGCAGAGAGTGTGCTGAGCAATGATATTTTCTGGGGGGTCACCACTTCGCAAAAGAGCTGTGGATGTGCTACTTAATCCTGAGCTGCCCAACAAGGGGCATACCTTCGCGCTGAGCTTATTTTGGGCGAATTTAATCGGGCATCACCCTGACTCAAGCTTGTTTGTATTGTCTGCTGTCTGTAGTTTTGGTGGGCTTCATCCCATGGTGCAAATGGGTTATCCCGACGTGACTGCACTAGAACAATGACACATCGCGCTCATGCTTTGATCGATTCATGGGCCATGTGTAAAATGTAACTGCCGCAAATGTCTTGCCATATTGAATAGTTGTAAAGCTGCGCGTGATTCGACATACTGCTACACTCTTTCTACAAAGTTGATACCTTTAGGATACTACCTCGTCATCGATGCGTACATCATGGCGCTGTACTCTTCGTTGAATATAATAGGCTGTGAGCAGCTGATTGTAATGACAGGCATCAGAGTTATTCCGTGTTTTCTTGTGCAGTGTGCATCTCCTACTCGTGTTGAGAATCGCATGACTGTGAGACGGCTGAGATTTCTTCTGCGATAAAACGCATGCTTCCCCTAAAGAATATTGTAGCTGCTCCTTTAGTATGTTGATACAAAAGGTACGTTTCTTTTGGCGTTCCCGTTACATTCGACTAAAGACACGACAGCTAGAATACTGAAAGATGAGCCCATGATCTGATCAGCAGCTGTGTGTATTGAAAAAGCACTGTAAATACATGTTTGGTCGCAACACATTGTGTGCAGTTTTCGGAGCATGCGAGTCTACTGGTGAATTTTTATATCGGCTTTATTCTGGCTGTCAGTGTATTCTTTTTCTGAACAAGCTTTCCGGAGATTTGTGCTACGGCAATCAACGCCGCTTTTCGAAAGAAATTTTCCTGACCAATCTGAATATAGTTAAAATTGCTTTCACAATGTCAGAATATAAGAGTGTATTGCACATCTCATTTAAATAAAAATTTAATTGGTGTAGAAAGTGTGTTTTTGTTTGTTGTTGTGGGTAAAAGGCTGAAGATGTTTGCCTTGTCTATGGTAACTCTCTGCACATGCTGACGCGGCACTTGTTCAGTACAAAAGTGCCGGGGCTGAGTGTACTCAGTAGTGCAATCTATCCTTCCCATGTTCAGCTGCATAGGCGCGCAAAATATTTACCAGAATGCCTATGCTGCTGCTACCCGTTTCTCAGTGACATAGTCTCATATGGGTTTTTGTTGCAGCTGCCTTTCTCTTATATTGCGCAATTCCTGGATTTGTTCATATACGATGCGAAAACAATTGACTCAAGTGAATGCGCTATCGCGAAAGTTGCATTGCTGGAAAATGCTTTTGGCTGATCAACAATTCAAATTTATATTCGTGGGAAAACGCATTTCCGAAAACGTTTTGGTATATAGGTGGTTCGGTACGTACTAAAAGTGTTAGGTGGTAGTCGAGTACAGTTCGATAAACAAAGGCATACGATGTAGCAGAAACGTCAATTCCGTTATCGTCTGCAATCTAACCATACTTTCGTATCGTCGTACTTTGCGGTATCTGACAGCTTGCCGTGCGCATGAGCATTATGGAGGCCATTGCTTCTAGCTTTGGGAACCTGCTCAATGTTTCAGTTTCGCAGTATGACGACTAAAGCAGCGATTAGATCATGCGGGGGAGCGGACGCTTGCAAGTTGGGAACATTTTTTTTTCGTTCCAAGAAGGAACAGTGATTATGCTCCTCCAGTCAGAGCTTGTATTTAACAACTAAGGTATGGTGAGGTACTCTCACTGCAAGCCCAACTCGAAGCACTTCCATAGTCTGTTTTGTGCGCGTGCCTATGCCATGATAGTTGGTCGTTTCTATATTTGCAGATGCTTGCGGAATGCAGTCCTAGAAGCACTGTCGTTGGAAGGGCTCGAAGTTTATTTCTTGCTTTTTCTTCTTAGAAAGTGAGTCAAACCATCGTACGTGCTGCTAGCAGAACACACTATTGGTATTTTACCACGTATATTCGTCCCCAACAGCCATTGGCATTTCGCAAGCAAGAGCACCCCGTAAACAGATCGGCCTTGTTGTCCTAAGGAAGGAATTTTCCCCGGAGCACTTGGGAGGCCCAAGAATCTTGCCCAGAGCAGGAACAACACCCTGTTGAGCAAATAAAGGCAGCGGAATAGACTACCTATGGAATGACAGGCAATTCAGGTGCAATCGTTGAAGCCTGTTTCGTCTGAAGTAGTATCCTGAGGTTATTGGAGATTTTCCGCGCGCGAGAATAACACGGGGACTCGCATGTTTTCCTAAAATCACCCCTTTGTTCAATGGATACGCATTTCTATGAGTGACTGCCGTTCAGTCTTGCAATTAGCTGCTCAACAATATGAATTCCTTTCAAACTAGCAGTGCTTTGAAGAGAGTGCGCTCAGCTGCAGCGTAACATCCGTGAGGGCTTCGTGGCTAAACGTTCATTCTTCTGTTTCATTCTTGTTCTCTGAGGACTTCGGCTGTGTTTTCAAAATAAATGTGCGGATGGCCCGCTTGCGTTTGCATTTCCTGGGATTGGATAACATCTCTGAAGTAAAGTTAGATGCATATTCTGTGCACGCACTGCAATGAACTTACGCCTATCGAGCCATATATTTTTATTAAAAACAGGGCATTTTCTCGCAATCTAGTTCTGCACCTAGCACAGCGTATGGATGCACTTTCCGTTTCACAAGCGCGTTAATATTGTTTCGGTGCAGTTATGCACACACACAAAATGACACAATCAGGGTGAGCACTCATGAAAGTTTCAGCGAAAGTCGGTAGCTCTTCTTCTAATAGCCTGAGCCTGTTAAACAAGTAACATAAGAGCGTTGTCTGCGCTTCAGAGTTCACAATGCTGTATGAGAAAAAACATAACCTCTTCACATAGAAAGTGCGTCGATCGCAGAGAGCGGCGTGACACGAATAAATTCTTTATCGCAGGACAAAAGAGATCGTTCAACCAGATGAGATACACACGGGCCACTGGTTTCACCAAGCAATATTCGTAGATTCAGTAGGGCAAGACAGTATATTTTTTCGAAACGCATGTTCAACGCCCTAGACAAAACAAATGTGGCATTCATATGGAGATCATTGTGACTGCAGTAGCAGCACTGGGAACAGCAACGGTTGCGGCTGTAATTGGTGTTGCGTTTATGTTGGGGTCTTCAGGTCGTGTATTTGCATTTAGACACAAGATCCTTAGCCGCATCTTATCTGACATACTTTTGTGTGAGTGCAGCCGCAGTATGGGCATCTGAACGGACTTAGGGTAACCGCGGCTTATTTGCAGCGTCTCTTTAGTATATCCAGGTGTTTCCAATGCTTGCTGATGAGGCGCATAGCAGCCCATGAGCAAGCATAGGAAGCGAAGGAATCTCACGTATTCAAACGTTAGCAGGTGCAGGCAAGTGACCTCAAGCGTAGTTTTGCTGCGGCAGTAATGTGCAACAAGCTGAGTCGCAGGTTCATAGTCAACGTTGCAGTGGGACCGTGCGAGATTCTACAGGATCGTCAACGATTGTAGTTGCTCCGAGGATTGGTGCGACTCTCCAATTCATGGACACAGGTGGCGTGCATAGCAACGCTGAATAGCGCACTTACTAGGGTACCGAGTTGCAGCTGATCTGTGTAGGCAAGCCTTACCCACAGGATTCGGCACTCTGGCCGCGTCCTTTTGCTGCTAGATCTTCACTTAAATCTATATACCGAATTGGTGAGATTGTGTACTGTCTTCAATTTGTTGTTTTGCAGGCAACGTCTTATGCAATACAGACCAGATATTGTGTAGAATGCAGAGCGTTGCACGCACATTGCGAAATGTCCATCGACAGCGTCTTACAATTGGCGGGTATGCACCAGGCCAGCAGAAGCAAGTGTTCTTGCGTGTTTTGTACTAAGATGAATATGAGATTAGGTCAGAGTCTTCGGCTAGAGTCGGGCGCAAGAGTCTGCGTCTATCCGGCGAGAAGCTGCGCGAATGAGATGCGAGGGGATGAATATGTTTGGGCGAGTGCGGAATGCTGCTAGCTGGAAGGAACACTCAAAGGGTATGCTGCGGTACCAGATCACTGTCTGCGGGAGTGATGTGGTGCCGCACCATACTCTTTGAGTGTGTCCGTTAGCACGAGCAAGGCGTGTAACGAAATACACTCGGTACAGCATTCGTGGCGTGAACGCAAAAATATGCGCGTATGCGGCACGTGTAGCGGCACTTTCCTGTAACGGAAGGGTTTTGTAAATGTAAAGACGGTAAAACAGAACTCACAAGTCGTTCGTGTAACTCATTATCTGAAATTGGCTCTTCTACGTATGCGTGATCCAAAACAATGTTCGTGCATTTTTGCCACGTGCACCAGAAGCTGACCGCACATCACGCTCAATTTGCCACCTCATTGCTTTATTGAGTAAGCTGCACGGCTAGCTGAAGTGTGCAATTATGTGCGGCGCGACAATGGTTGGTGGCTCAAAATTGTCATCTTCGCACGCGCACGGAGGCGAGGGAGTGACGCCGTCACATTCATATCATCGCAAAGGCTGCGATGCGGGCGTGCAGATGGTCTAACTAACACCGCTGAATCGCGTTTCGACTAGGACGTGTCACTGCGATTGAGATGTGTAGGCAGGCGTGACGTAGAGGATTTGACGCTCTGGCTGCATCCGTTTGGCGCTGAATCTCCACTTGGATCTCTAGGCGAGACTGCTCCCTCTAATTTGCTTTTCAGGCGATGTCTTATGTGCGTTTGACAAGATATGGTGAAGAATGCAAAAAACTGCACGCGCAGCGCGCATTGTACATCGACGGCGTTTTGCAATAGGCGGGTATGCACCAAGCCAGCAGACCCAAGTGTTCTTGCCTGCTTTGCGCTGAATTGAAAATCTTATTATATTAGCGTTTTCAGCTAGAGGAAGGCTCGAGAGTTTGCGGAGCTCCGGCGAGAACCTGGAAGCATTGTATGCGAGGGGAAGGCTTCGTTTAGGCAAGTGCGGGATGCTGCTAGCTGCTAGGGGTGCACACAAAGGGTTTGCTGCGGTTCCGCATCATTGTTTGCGACATTCGTGTACCCTTTGCTGCCTGTGCTTTGTGAATTAGAACTAGCTCAGTAAAGCATTCTCGACGTGAAGAGAAGAATGGTCACGGCTGCAGCACACGCACGGACACTAAAATGTCTTGGCCAACATTTAAGGAACAAAGTGTTTCATAAATGTTAAGATTGTAAGAGAGAACTCACGGCGTTTATGTAATTCATCCTATGAGATTATCCTCCTACATGCGTGTGGTCCAAAATGATGTTCGTGCATTTTTACCACGCCAACGGAAGTATGACCGCGCATCCCGTTCGTTTCGCTAGCCCATTACGTCACACAGGAACATCAACGGAGAGCTGAGCCGTGACATTTTGTGCAACACGACATTGGCCACTGCCTGGAAAGAATATCCGCACGCCCACGAAGGCACCGAACTGCAGCGCTCACATTCATCTCATCGTGTGAGCTGCAATGCATGCGTGTAAGCGGCTTGGCTAACAACGTTGAAATGACACATCGACTGAGACATCTCAATGCTGATGAGCTGTGTAGGCACGCGTCACGTGGAAGCTTCGAGACTTAGGCGGCGCCCGTTTGGTGCTGGATCGTCACTTCAATAATTAGACGAGACTGCTGAGATTGTGTGCTGTCTCCAATTTGTTGTTTCGCAGGCAACGTCTTATGCAATACAGACCAGATATTGTGTAGAATGCAGAACGTTGCACGCGCATTGCGAAATGTGCAGCGATAGCGTCTTACAATTGGCGGGGATGAACCAGGCCAGCAGACGCAAGTGTTCTTGCGTGTTTTGAACTGAGATGAACATGAGATTAGGTCAGCGTTTTCAGCTAGAGGAGGGCGCAAGAGTCTGCGGAGCACCGGCGAAAACCTGCGCGGATGGGAGGGCATGGCTTTGTTTGGGCGAGTGCGGGATGCTGTTAGCTTCTAGGGACGCACACGAAGGGTAAGCTTCGGCGCTGCATTACTGTTTGTGACATTCGTGTATCTCTGGCTGTTTGTGCTTTGTGAGTTGAAATCAGCTCAGTAAAGCATTTTTGGCGTGGGAGCAAGAATACTCGTGGTTCCATTACGCGTGGGAATAATAAATTGTGTTGGCCAACATTTCAAGAATAGGAGACACTTATGGATGTATAGATTGTAAGAGAGAACGCGCACGGCGTTAACGTGATGAATCTTCCGGTAGTATTTCTTCTACACGTGTGGGAAGCAACACACTGATCGTGCATTTTTACCACGTGAGGAGGGAGCCGACGGTTCATCATATTCGTTTCGCTAGCTCATTGCTTCACCCAGTACTGTCTACGAAAAGTTGAGACGCCAAATTGTGGAGCAGCAGGACTGTTTCAATTTGAGCCGATGAGACTTGGCGCTGTATTAGGCTTCGAAAGTGTCATCTTCGCACACCCGGATGGTAAACCTGAACTGCGTCCCCCTGGAGCTTATCGCGTAAGCTGCAGTGCATGCATGTGGATAGTGAGCTTATCGGCGCCGAGTGACGCATCGTCTAGGATGCCGCGTTGCGGCTGAGCAATGTAGGCAAGCGTGACGAAGACGGCGGTTTGACACTGCGGGTGCGTCCTCTTTGGTGGTGGACCTTCACTTGAATATTTAGACGAAACTGCTGAGATTGTGTGCCGTCTTCAATCCGTTGTTTTTCTGGAGATGGCTTGTGCGAGCCAGACCAGATATTGTGTGGAATGCAGAGCACTGCAGGCGCATTGCGCATTGTGGGTCGACAGCGTTTTGCAGTAGGCGGGTCTGCACCGGGTCGGGAGACGCATGTGTTCTTGCGTGTTTTGGATCACAGCAAATATCACATGGTGTCAGCATTTTTAGCTAGAGGGACGTGCAAGGATCTGCGCCTGTCCGGCGAGAATTTGCGCGGATGGGATGCGAGGGGATGGCTTTGTTTGGGCGAGTGCGGGATGCTGTTAGCTGCTAGGAACGCACACAAAGGGTTTGATGTGGTGCCAGATCGCTGTTTGCGGCATTCGTGTATCTCTTGCTGGCTGTGCTTTGTGAATTGGAACCAGCTCAGTAAGGCATTCTTGGCGTGAAAGCAGTGCATCACGTGTGGAAGTACTAAGCTTTCCTCTCCAACTTTTAAGGAACGCAAGAGTTGTATAAATGTGAAGATTGTAAGAGAGAGCTCACGTGCCATTCATGATATTTATTATCTGAGAGGGCTATTGTGCTAGTGTGCGATGGAATGCTTCTATCACTTACCTCTTCTACTGAACAGGACGCCGAGTCCTACATGTGCGGAATGCAATACACTGATCGTACATTTTTACCACGGAGGGAGCATACAATCCATCACGTATGTATCGCTAGCTCATGGCTTCAGCCACTATGCTCTACGGAAATCAGAGACGCGAAACTGTGGAGGAATAAGACTGTTTGAATTTAAGCCAATGAGACACGGCACTGTATTCTGCTTCAAAATTGTCATCTTCGCACACGGATGAAAAACCTAAATTGCGTCCCTCTGAAGTTTACCCGCGTAGCGTGGAATGCATGCGTGTAAAGAGTGCGCTTATCGATGTCGGATGATGCATCGCCTGAGACATCTCAATGCTGTTGAGCTGTGTAGGCAAGCGTCACGTGGAGGCTTCGACACTCTGGCTGCGACCGTTTGGTGCTGGATCTTCACTTGAATCCTTAGGCGAAACTGGTGAAATTGTGTGCTGTCTTCAATTCCACTTATAGGGAACGTCTTACACGAGCCAGTTAGACATTATGAAGAATGCAAAGCGCTGTACGCGCATTGCGCATTGTGGGTCGACGGCGTTTTGCAATAGGCGGGTATGCACCGGCTCAGCAGACGCAAGTGCTCTTGCGTATTTTGAGTTAGGGTGGATATGAGATTAGGTCAGTGTTGTTACATTCAGGGATGTGCAACGGTCCGCGCCTATCCAGCGAGAAGCTGCGCGGCTGGGATGCAAGGGGATGGCTCTGTTTGGGCAAGTGCAGGATGCTGTTAGCTGCTAGTAACGCACACAAAGGGTATGCTGCGACGCTGTGTCACTGCTCACAACATTCGTGTATCCCTTACTGTTCGTAATTTGTGAGTTGAAATCGGCTCAGCAAGGCATTCTTGGTATGAAAGCAAGAATAGTCGTGGTTGCATTGCGCGTGGGAATAGCGAACTGTGCTTGCCAACGTTTGATAAATGGAAGGGTTTTATGAATGTAAAGGTCGTACGCAATATCCTACATGCGCTAAAGGCAGTTAATGTGTCGACGTTGTTTCTTCTTCACGTGTGGGAAGCAACACACTGATCGTGCATTTTTACCACGTGAGGAGAGAGCCCACAGTTCATCATATTCGTTTCGCTAGCTCACTGCTTCACCCCGTACTGTCTACGAAAAGTTGAGACGCCAAATTATGGAGCAGCAGGACTGTTTCAATTTGAGCCGATGAGACTTGGCGCTGTATTAGGCTTCGAAAGTGTCATCTTCGCACACCCGGATGGTAAACCTGAACTGCGTCCCCTTGGAGCTTATCGCGTAAGCTGGAGTGCATGCATGTGGATAGTGAGCTTATCGGCGCCGAGTGACGCATCGTCTAGGATGCCGCGTTGCGGCTGAGCAATGTAGGCAAGCGTGACGAAGACGGCGGTTTGACACTGCGGGTGCGTCCTCTTTGGTGGTGGACCTTCACTTGAATATTTAGACGAAACTGCTGAGATTGTGTGCCGTCTTCAATCCGTTGTTTTTCTGGAGATGGCTTGTGCGAGCCAGACCAGATATTGTGTGGAATGCAGAGCACTGCAGGCGCATTGCGCATTGTGGGTCGACAGCGTTTTGCAGTAGGCGGGTCTGCACCGGGTCGGGAGACGCATGTGTTCTTGCGTGTTTTGGATCACAGCAAATATCACATGGTGTCAGCATTTTTAGCTAGAGGGACGTGCAAGGATCTGCGCCTGTCCGGCGAGAATTTGCGCGGATGGGATGCGAGGGGATGGCTTTGTTTGGGCGAGTGCGGGATGCTGTTAGCTGCTAGGAACGCACACAAAGGGTTTGATGTGGTGCCAGATCGCTGTTTGCGGCATTCGTGTATCTCTTGCTGGCTGTGCTTTGTGAATTGGAATCAGCTCAGTAAGGCATTCTTTGCGCGAAGGGAAAAACGGTCGCGGTTGCAGCAAGCGTACGGACAGTAAACTGTGATGGCCAACGGTAGACCAACAGGGCGGTTTCTGACTGTAAAGGTCGTACGGGATATTCAGCATGCATTGAATGCGATTATTGTTTCGATATTGTTTCTTCTACACATGTGGAAAGCAACACACTGATCGTGTATTTTTACCACGTGAAGAAGGAGCCGACAGTTCATCACATTCGTTCCACCAGCTCAGTCCTTCACTCATTATGCTCTACGGAAATATGAGACGTGAACCGACGGCGCAGCAAACCTGTTTCAATTGAAGCCAATCAAACATGGCACTGCCCTTTGCTTGAAAATGTCATCTCCGCACGCACGTATGGTAAGCCTGAACTGCGTCCCCCTGAAGCTTATCGCGTAAGCTACAATGCATGTATGTAAATGTTGTGCTCAACCAGGTTGGATGCTGCATCGAAAAGGATGACTCATTATGGATGAGGTGTGTAGGCGTGACATGGCGGATTTGGCCCTCTTTCTGCGTTTTTTTGTTGCTAGATCTTCACTTGAATATTCAGACGTAACTGCGGAGATTGTGTGCTGTCTCCAATTTGTTGTTTCTTTGGCGACGTTATATACGAGGCAGACCAGTTATTGTGTAGAATGCAGAGCGCCGCACGCGTATTGCGCTTTGTGGGTCAACGGCGTTTTGCGGTGGGCGTGTCTGCACCGGGTCAGCAGACGCAAGTGTTTGGACTTGAGGTGAATCTGAGACTAGGTCAGCATTTGCAGCTAGAGGAGGGCTCAAGAGTCTGCGGAGCACCGGCGAGAATCTGCGCGGATGGGGTGCGAGGGGATGGCTTTGTTTGGGCGAGTGCGGGATGCTGTTAGCTGCTAGGAACGCACACACAAATGGTAGGCTTCGGCGCTGCATTACTGTTTGTGACATTCGTGTATCTCTGGCTGTTTGTGCTTTGTGAGTTGAAATCAGCTCAGTAAAGCATTTTTGGCGTGGGAGCAAGAATACTCGTGGTTCCATTACGCGTGGGAATAATAAATTGTGTTGGCCAACATTTCAAGAATAGGAGACACTTATGGATGTATAGATTGTAAGAGAGAACGCGCACGGCGTTAGCGTGATGAATCTTCCGGTAGTATTTCTTCTACACGTGTGGGAAGCAACACACTGATCGTGCATTTTTACCACGTGAGGAGGGAGCCGACGGTTCATCATATTCGTTTCGCTAGCTCACTGCTTCACCCCGTACTGTCTACGAAAAGTTGAGACGCCAGATTGTGGAGCAGCAGGACTGTTTCAATTTGAGCCGATGAGACTTGGCGCTGTATTAGGCTTCGAAAGTGTCATCTTCGCACACCCGGATGGTAAACCTGAACTGCGTCCCCCTGGAGCTTATCGCGTAAGCTGCAGTGCATGCATGTGGATAGTGAGCTTATCGGCGCCGAGTGACGCATCGTCTAGGATGCCGCGTTGCGGCTGAGCAACGTAGGCAAGCGTGACGAAGACGGCGGTTTGACACTGCGGGTGCGTCCTCTTTGGTGGTGGACCTTCACTTGAATATTTAGACGAAACTGCTGAGATTGTGTGCCGTCTTCAATCCGTTGTTTTTCTGGAGATGGCTTGTGCGAGCCAGACCAGATATTGTGTGGAATGCAGAGCACTGCAGGCGCATTGCGCATTGTGGGTCGACAGCGTTTTGCAGTAGGCGGGTCTGCACCGGGTCGGGAGACGCATGTGTTCTTGCGTGTTTTGGATCACAGCAAATATCACATGGTGTCAGCATTTTTAGCTAGAGGGACGTGCAAGGATCTGCGCCTGTCCGGCGAGAATTTGCGCGGATGGGATGCGAGGGGATGGCTTTGTTTGGGCGAGTGCGGGATGCTGTTAGCTGCTAGGAACGCACACAAAGGGTTTGATGTGGTGCCAGATCGCTGTTTGCGGCATTCGTGTATCTCTTGCTGGCTGTGCTTTGTGAATTGGAACCAGCTCAGTAAGGCATTCTTGGCGTGAAAGCAGTGCATCACGTGTGGAAGTACTAAGCTTTCCTCTCCAACTTTTAAGGAACGCAAGAGTTGTATAAATGTGAAGATTGTAAGAGAGAGCTCACGTGCCATTCATGATATTTATTATCTGAGAGGGCTATTGTGCTAGTGTGCGATGGAATGCTTCTATCACTTACCTCTTCTACTGAACAGGACGCCGAGTCCTACATGTGCGGAATGCAATACACTGATCGTACATTTTTACCACGGAGGGAGCATACAATCCATCACGTATGTATCGCTAGCTCATGGCTTCAGCCACTATGCTCTACGGAAATCAGAGACGCGAAACTGTGGAGGAATAAGACTGTTTGAATTTAAGCCAATGAGACACGGCACTGTATTCTGCTTCAAAATTGTCATCTTCGCACACGGATGAAAAACCTAAATTGCGTCCCTCTGAAGTTTACCCGCGTAGCGTGGAATGCATGCGTGTAAAGAGTGCGCTTATCGATGTCGGATGATGCATCGCCTGAGACATCTCAATGCTGTTGAGCTGTGTAGGCAAGCGTCACGTGGAGGCTTCGACACTCTGGCTGCGACCGTTTGGTGCTGGATCTTCACTTGAATCCTTAGGCGAAACTGGTGAAATTGTGTGCTGTCTTCAATTCCACTTATAGGGAACGTCTTACACGAGCCAGTTAGACATTATGAAGAATGCAAAGCGCTGTACGCGCATTGCGCATTGTGGGTCGACGGCGTTTTGCAATAGGCGGGTATGCACCGGCTCAGCAGACGCAAGTGCTCTTGCGTATTTTGAGTTAGGGTGGATATGAGATTAGGTCAGTGTTGTTACATTCAGGGATGTGCAACGGTCCGCGCCTATCCAGCGAGAAGCTGCGCGGCTGGGATGCAAGGGGATGGCTCTGTTTGGGCAAGTGCAGGATGCTGTTAGCTGCTAGTAACGCACACAAAGGGTATGCTGCGACGCTGTGTCACTGCTCACAACATTCGTGTATCCCTTACTGTTCGTAATTTGTGAGTTGAAATCGGCTCAGCAAGGCATTCTTGGTATGAAAGCAAGAATAGTCGTGGTTGCATTGCGCGTGGGAATAGCGAACTGTGCTTGCCAACGTTTGATAAATGGAAGGGTTTTATGAATGTAAAGGTCGTACGCAATATCCTACATGCGCTAAAGGCAGTTAATGTGTCGACGTTGTTTCTTCTTCACGTGTGGGAAGCAACACACTGATCGTGCATTTTTACCACGTGAGGAGAGAGCCCACAGTTCATCATATTCGTTTCGCTAGCTCACTGCTTCACCCCGTACTGTCTACGAAAAGTTGAGACGCCAAATTATGGAGCAGCAGGACTGTTTCAATTTGAGCCGATGAGACTTGGCGCTGTATTAGGCTTCGAAAGTGTCATCTTCGCACACCCGGATGGTAAACCTGAACTGCGTCCCCTTGGAGCTTATCGCGTAAGCTGGAGTGCATGCATGTGGATAGTGAGCTTATCGGCGCCGAGTGACGCATCGTCTAGGATGCCGCGTTGCGGCTGAGCAATGTAGGCAAGCGTGACGAAGACGGCGGTTTGACACTGCGGGTGCGTCCTCTTTGGTGGTGGACCTTCACTTGAATATTTAGACGAAACTGCTGAGATTGTGTGCCGTCTTCAATCCGTTGTTTTTCTGGAGATGGCTTGTGCGAGCCAGACCAGATATTGTGTGGAATGCAGAGCACTGCAGGCGCATTGCGCATTGTGGGTCGACAGCGTTTTGCAGTAGGCGGGTCTGCACCGGGTCGGGAGACGCATGTGTTCTTGCGTGTTTTGGATCACAGCAAATATCACATGGTGTCAGCATTTTTAGCTAGAGGGACGTGCAAGGATCTGCGCCTGTCCGGCGAGAATTTGCGCGGATGGGATGCGAGGGGATGGCTTTGTTTGGGCGAGTGCGGGATGCTGTTAGCTGCTAGGAACGCACACAAAGGGTTTGATGTGGTGCCAGATCGCTGTTTGCGGCATTCGTGTATCTCTTGCTGGCTGTGCTTTGTGAATTGGAATCAGCTCAGTAAGGCATTCTTTGCGCGAAGGGAAAAACGGTCGCGGTTGCAGCAAGCGTACGGACAGTAAACTGTGATGGCCAACGGTAGACCAACAGGGCGGTTTCTGACTGTAAAGGTCGTACGGGATATTCAGCATGCATTGAATGCGATTATTGTTTCGATATTGTTTCTTCTACACATGTGGAAAGCAACACACTGATCGTGTATTTTTACCACGTGAAGAAGGAGCCGACAGTTCATCACATTCGTTCCACCAGCTCAGTCCTTCACTCATTATGCTCTACGGAAATATGAGACGTGAACCGACGGCGCAGCAAACCTGTTTCAATTGAAGCCAATCAAACATGGCACTGCCCTTTGCTTGAAAATGTCATCTCCGCACGCACGTATGGTAAGCCTGAACTGCGTCCCCCTGAAGCTTATCGCGTAAGCTACAATGCATGTATGTAAATGTTGTGCTCAACCAGGTTGGATGCTGCATCGAAAAGGATGACTCATTATGGATGAGGTGTGTAGGCGTGACATGGCGGATTTGGCCCTCTTTCTGCGTTTTTTTGTTGCTAGATCTTCACTTGAATATTCAGACGTAACTGCGGAGATTGTGTGCTGTCTCCAATTTGTTGTTTCTTTGGCGACGTTATATACGAGGCAGACCAGTTATTGTGTAGAATGCAGAGCGCCGCACGCGTATTGCGCTTTGTGGGTCAACGGCGTTTTGCGGTGGGCGTGTCTGCACCGGGTCAGCAGACGCAAGTGTTTGGACTTGAGGTGAATCTGAGACTAGGTCAGCATTTGCAGCTAGAGGAGGGCTCAAGAGTCTGCGGAGCACCGGCGAGAATCTGCGCGGATGGGGTGCGAGGGGATGGCTTTGTTTGGGCGAGTGCGGGATGCTGTTAGCTGCTAGGAACGCACACACAAATGGTAAGCTCCGGTGCTGCGTTACTGTTTGCGACGTTCGTGTATCCCTTGCTGTTCGTACTTTGTCAATTGTCATAGGCTGGGAGAATCATTGTTGATTTTAAACCGAGGATAGTTGGGGTTACAGCACATGTCAGGCGAGTAATCTGTAGTGTCCGTCGTTTAGTGAAGCGACGTGTTTTATAATTGTTAAGGCGGTAAGCAAGTGCTCACGCGCCCTTCGTGTGATTTAATACATGAGATGGTTTCTTGTGCGTCTTTTGGATAAAAAACAAGGGTTGGGTATTTCTACCACTCTGCCCGACGCGAGTGCGCATCATTCTCGTTTCACAAGCTCACAGCGTCACTCGCTTAGCTCTACAGAGAACTGAAACGTGAAATCATGACGCAGCAAGACTGTTCGAATTCAAGCCAAGGAAACACGACGGTGGCTGCTGCCTTAAAATTTTAGTTTCCACCCGCAAACGAAGGCGCCGAACTGAAGCTTCGACATTCATCTATATTCACTTCTGCGCACTTCAGTGGTGCATACGGATTATGCGAATAGCACATTCCTAGTATCCTTTCACGGCTGCTCAATGCTCGAGATGCCGGCTGCTGCACGCAATTTTGTTGTGTAATAGTAGGAACGTGCGGCAACGAAAAGGACGTTTTGGAAGAGATGCCGTTATCCGTCTAACTGTTTGGACCTTTCCTGTGTCTTTAGTGGGGCATTTTGTGGAGAACCTTTGAAGGTGAGAGAAATGTCGTGGTCAGCGTGCGAGAAGAAGGGCATTTTCAGGCAAGTGTTCAGCAGCATGGACCCAAAAAGAGCGCGCCTATTTGTCTGGCTCATCAGATCACAAGATTTCTTTACTTGTGCTTGGCAATATTCTTGCACACTTATTGATCCAATGTGTGCACGGGCGTTGTAGGATGCAGTGAGGCTAGGCATTCTGTCACTGGTGTCGCAACACAATCAAGGTAGAGTCAGCAGGGCTAGACAGCGTCCTATTTTCAAAGGGCATGCTGCACGGTTAACAGGAAATGAATGTGGCATTCAAATTGTGAGTGGCCTCGGGCGTAGTTTTGGTGCTGTTTTAATGACCTGAATAGTGTCACAGGCTTAAAGCTGAACCTATATTGGGACCAGTACTTTGCAAGTCATTTACAAAATATCCAGAGATTCTATTGTCCCAGAAGTGTTCTCGCAAAGCTGCAATATATGAGTGTAAACCGCGTGAGTAGTAACAATGATGTCTACAACGGCACCGGTTATTTATGTTATTTCAGGGAGGAAAAGTGCGATTTCATTTTCTGAAAATGTTTCTGCTTGACATCCTGACAGCATAGTTTGCTGTTTCGAACAATCGTGTGCGAAATGTCATGACGGGTGTGAGGCGAAGCCGTTACCGGTTACGTGTTCAGGTGGTGCGCTACACATTGAACGCTCTCAAGCATCTTGCTAGCACGAATTTCGCAAAGAGTGAAGTTTTTCTGTCTTTCAGTTGATACTGGAAAGTGTCTTTTTCACGATGACAGCAAGAAGTGTAAAAGCTTCACGCTAAAGGCAGTTGATGGAGAGTTTTTGATCAATCAAACTGTGCGTGCTAGGATTCTCCGCTGCCGGCGCTGGGCGTCGATTTTCTTTCTTGAGAGAATTTAGTCGTAAGATGGAAAGGCGCTTCAGCGTTGGAATATATGTGCACGGTGAGGCATGCTTACGTGAATATTGTATGTGCAAATGTGACAGGCGAAAACAATGTATAACACCGTCACGGCATCAAAGCGTTATTCACAATGAATTATATATCTGGTATCCGCAGTGGGCAGTTTTAATCCTATACGTGCTTTCTATGACTCAGCCGTGAATTATTGGGAAGCTACATGAACGTTGTGTCTTTTCTTCCCCGAGAACAGTATTGACAAGGCAATCGTCGGCGTGTTTCTACCTAGGTCATTCTTGAAAAATTTCTTTCGAATTAAAGCTTTTTTCGTGCTTCGCTGTCAAAGCTCAACATGAGCTCGCTATATATTATACTTTACGAATGCTCAGAAGCCAGGGCGGCGACCTTCTTACTCTACTCTGTTTACTACTCTATTGTCCCGGCAGGTGAAACTTGGGTGCCTATGCATTTCATAGAATGTCAACCATGCAGGGAACATTTTCTCCTACTATTGAATAAGGGCGCAGAAGCTGCAGGTGGCGGACTCTCTGCGCGAACAATTCAACTTCAGACGATTTGAAGTTAAATGCCACCTCACAATTACTTTTGTAATGGGCGATGGTGCAATACAGTATACATAATCGCAGGCAACTACCCGATTTGGGTTAAACCTTTTGTGTTTCTTTTCCCAGCTCATGAGCTGACAGATACTACGACTGATGGTCGCATGCATGCTGATTTGTGCTATTTCCTAGACTCTTGCGGCACACATATCTTTCCTCGCATCTTAGAAAACCAAAACCTTCTTTGC
Source organism: Eimeria tenella (assembly GCF_000499545.2). Lineage (NCBI taxonomy): Eukaryota > Apicomplexa > Conoidasida > Eucoccidiorida > Eimeriidae > Eimeria > Eimeria tenella. The sequence continues at coordinate 131,809 of NW_013541512.1, forward strand.
GTAAGCTCCTGAGTACTTCAGTGTAATTACGTGGATAGAAGCGTCCATCTTCCGAAATGCGATTCGCCGTATTCGTCCCAGATATGTTCCGCCTGATATGTATCTGAATAAATACAGATATAAATCACGAGTGCAGTATTCAAATATAGCGGTTCCATGTTTTGATGAACAAGTGTTAGCAATACTGTTCCGTCCTGTCACCCTGGGCTCGTAAAAGACTGAATGGCACTTATAATACAAGTTTCTCTCTGATAATGAAAATGCCTTGCCAACCGCGTTGAATGTTGGTGATTTTGTGATAAACAGGTAGTCCAGTTTGTGTGAATAGTGACTAACCAAATTGCATATCGCTTGGATTAACGTGTATACTTCTACGTTCTTTGCTGCTTTTCAGGCGCAGCAACTGCAACTTTTGGTAAGACCAGAATTCTCAAACTTCTCCGGACACTTTTCGCATTAAATGTCAAAAAGAGCCCTCGTTTTCATCATTTTCGTCTGCTCTACTTTTCTCAGTGGTTCCCTGCCAGTGAGTAGACCAAGGCGCCATTGTTCAGCAGCCATGTAGTCACTGTATGCATTTGCACCTTAATCCGCTCTACACCATAGTTGAGTCACTTTTCGCGTATCCACTTTCCTCAAATACTCTAGCACTGCGCTTATTGACGGATCTCGATGTTTTGACATGAAAGCCATCGTGTTGCAAACTGAGCTCCTTTAAGTTTTCAACTGCTATTGAATTTTTTCCTCGTCTGTAATTTGTTTCTCAAAATACACTAGAGACGCTGGCCCTCGAAAATCGCTTCAGCTTGTGCGTTCCCTTTTTCCCTTGCACCTGCACTAGAGACAGTGCCAGCGTGCTGGCTGTGGCTGAAAGAATGTGTTTAGAACGTTGAGCAGATGCCGCGCAAATGTTTGGAGGCTCTCACAAATGTTTTCACATTTATCGTTGTAGCATTGGCGTGCTCATACCCTCAATTGGAGATATTTTGCCGTCTCTTCAAACACTGATGCAAAATGCCACAATTCTCGGACAACTCGCGAAAGAAATCAAATTTTCAGATAGGCGTTCTAGGGTTCAATCTGCTTTCCCATAAGGCTTTTGCATTTCAGCTCAAAAGAGTTCAAGGCGTCACGTGTAGCATGTTGAGGACGCGAATCATTCCGTGTAATGAACTGCCGCATTCCAAGAGAAAAGAGCAATTGATTAATAGTGTAACGGCACGTGAAAACTTGCCTTCCAAGATGCAACTCCACAATATCATGGGAGGCTCCATATCGTCAATATTTAATCGTCCTGGATTGGATTGTTGATTTGGCCCTAAAAACCGGTATTTCGAAGGCAGCTTAGAGCCATGCACAATTGTGGTAATAAAACATATTTTTTTCCATCAGAGAAAAGCAAGAGAAGAGACCCTGCTCTTTCAGTGATTTGACGCACGTTACTTCATCGCTTAAACCGGGAGGCCACCGAACTGGGTGCATATATTGTACCTGATGCAATCACGTTCTTATTGCAGATTACTGTTGATTGCTTGGCGTTCTGAACTATATTAGAATACTACAATATGCAGAACACATTAACGCAACAACGCATGGAACTTTCGCGAACACAAATAAGTGCAAGTGGTTGCATCTAGGTTCGCCATGAGCAAGAGTGCTTTGAAGCCAGGTAGCTAGTACAGTTAATTTGAATGCTTTTACGGCATATACGGTCACTGGATCTAATACCGCGTGCCGGATTACGGCTTCAATAGTGATATCGAGCGGTCAAAGACGTTGCAGGTGGCAGGAAGACAACAACAGGTCGTAAGTGCACCGTGGTGCATTAGTTTTCTATCGCTCAGCAGTTCTTTTTAAAAGGATCGGCATACCCGGAAGCACGATATGCGTGAGGCAGAAAATTGGGTTGCTTGTTGGCTGCTGCCGTGAAGGCAAGCATTAACCGCGAAACTAGAACACCTACATACCACATGTCGCTAACAATAATAATGGCAGCGCAGTTGTATGATGTTGCTGGGGAAATGCTTGCAGAGCCTGTATCTCAGATTTGCCTACGTGCCCCCCACAATGGGCACCTGATTTTCAGAGAAAAGCGTTTTAAAATTTCAAGGGGACTATATGCAGGATGCGTGCGTTGTGATGTGCTGAATGTTTTCCTTGAAAGCAAGAGGCTTTGCTAGAGTTCAGGGACACCACGTTTTAATATGATGGGGATCACCTCCTGTAGCCTCACTCTTCTCCCCAATTGTGCGACTGGGAAGTGTGTTCAGCATTTCCGTGGCTTCAAGCTGTATTTCCAGATACAGTATAGGCAGCAGAAGAAAAAGGCGCGAAGGCATCATCATATAATCGCAGCTTCTTTCTATCAGGCGCAATTCGCCAAATACAAATGACCCTAGGCTAGAGCTCACGTGTTACAGCTCTACTTCCCTAAACCTCAGGTGCGATTCGTAAATTGTATACGTTGTCTGATATTCTAGATTGTGCGTGATTCGGTGATCGACAGAACAGGAGGCACCTTAATTTCGAAATCCAGAATGGAGAAACCAGTTTATTATTAGGACATGCGATGCCAGATAGTGCGCAAAAAGAAATTTATGGCACGGTAAAGATGTGGAGAGAAACAGAAAGAGCGTCACTAATTTCCAGCAATCTGCATTCTCGTCAATCGTATCTGACCACAGCTCTGCCAGCTGTATATAAGCAAATCCACATGTTTGAGGAATGCTCGCATTTCCCTGTTACGTACTTGCGGAAATATGAAAAAAATTGCCAGTGAATCAGCGCAGAGTTATGCAGTGTCACAATGTCTTAGCCTTGACAACTGCACAAAAAGAGACTCGCAGAGGTGCTAGAGCAGGCCAATGTTGATTCAACAGCAAGGCTTGAAACTAAAAGCAGCGACATGAAACAACTACAAAGCCACCGTGCATTTACGTGGCGCGGAATACGTACAAATCGGCAAACGTTTTTCAGGACGCTCAAGCATACGGGAGCATGCGAAAAGATGCTGGTGTTTAGATTTTAAAGCAAACAGTCACAGTATCAGTAAAAAAGGTCGCAGGGACATGATTACAGAAACATTTAATCCCCAATATATAACAGGAATCTCATGCTCTACAGCGATCTAGCTGTACGCGGTATGCGGCAACTCAGTCTGTAGGCAAAACGTTGCTCAGTTGTTAGCCGCAAGCACACCATTTGCTTGAAGTGTGCTTGGAGTGCGAATTTCTTGGCGCCTACTTACTATTTCAAGGAATGCATTTGTTGCATTGATAGAACTAGCTGAGTTTAAAACATCGTCGGATAGCAAGGGTGTGCTGCGAGTGTAATAGTGCTCATGGTGACGCCATTCCTAATGTTTTTCGACAGAAACAGCAGTAGCTCGACTCAGATTTCAAGAATATCGGACTAGTTCCCTTTTCCGTTCAAGATAGTGCGTTTCATGGCATATACTCTTGAACTCAAGTGAACTCATACTTGTCCATTTTTTGTGGACTACTTATTCTTCAGGTTGCACGTCACCAACTAGCTTCATATATTTTTGCATCATGCAGCCGCTTAACTTGAGTGCGAAATATGGCCCATATACACCAAGAATACTTAGGATACGTGTTCTTCGCGTGACCGCTGCCAAAATATACTCCTGTTGATGTTGAGACGCCACATTTCAGGGAGAAGAAGTAACTACATGCACCATATAAATGCAAAAACGTTAAGGACATGCAAAACGATTTGATAAATATGGCAGATGGCTTAACGGATATGAATACGGTGCGTCTTAACTAGACGCACCGAATTCATATCCGTTAATGCAATGCTGATCCATTTGTCCAGGACATTCTTTTTCTTCTTGAAAATGGAGTTACGCAGTGACAGGCAACAAGGCTCTGCATCAAACTGGCTGCTTTAATGTACGTGTCGCCTCAGCTAATCGTTTGGGCGTGCAGATGGCAAACATCACACAGATCAAATGCTTTTCGTTATCTTTGGAGACATGAGCAGATCTCTTTATCCGCTAACAAACAATTTTAATTGGGCAGCCTACTTATATTGGTTAAGTGATGCCCTTAAAAGCAAAGGAACGCCTGTGAAGGTAGACCTACCCGAACCTATGAGAAAATCGCAGAAGCACTGAAAAAGCGTGAACTTTAGGGCCAAGGGAGTGGACATAACAGGACAGTTTCTAAATCACGCTTTTCAAGTTGCAAAGGCAACTGTCGGCTGCTGAATGATATTGAGTCAAATCATTGCAGAGAGGAAAGACCCGCAAATAAAACAAAGGTTGGCTTTATGCTCGTGGACACGCAAAGCTCAGAAGAACCAAAAGTTATCTTGCAAGCATCGCCAGTCTGCCAGGAGGACCGCACTCCTTGATGTTGACAAAATATGAACTGTATTGCGTCAGCTTTCTTGATGCTACCCAGACTGTAAGCTCTTTAAGGAAAAACTTTCGATCAGTGCTTCCTGGCAGAAGCAGCAAAGCATGACTTGACAATATTTGTGAATTTGATTTGATTGGTCAATTTTTCAATCGACTGTGCACAAAGCAGATTGATGAACAGTGTGCACAATACGCCTGGAGAAAACTATAAGAGCACACATCATCAATCCTTCCACAAGGGCGATGATGCGTCAGTTTCATGCCTTGTGAACACAGGCTGTGCGCAGCTGAATGCACCTACTTTTGGCGAGTCAAATTAGGTCTGCAACATAGATGATATTACTCGTCTTAAAGTTCCGTACCATTATCTGTATTGTTGCATTGCTCTTCTCTGTACGTTCGAAAGCAGCCAGCGCGGCTCAATTTAGTCACTTATGTCAACGGTTTTGAAGGGAGTATGTTTGTTCACTGCGCAGAGGTATTCCGTTGTTGCGTATCGTTTTATGTGGTTTTGCAGATTGCTGAAAACAGTGTTGCTCAAGCTTTCCTTTTTATCCTTGTATGCCGCTTTCAGACAATTGCTTCCTCCTAATATGATATGTGCGTTGTATCTTTGGTCGCCACGCGTTAGCGTCTTCAGCATCGCCTGTTTGCCTCGAATCACGTTGCATTAATGTTCATTCTTTCAATTTTCCAGAAGTTCCCTGCTAACCTGTTAAGCAAAACAATGCTTTAAAGAAGGCCAAACGATGACTCATTTCAGGATCTCAACATGTGAATGTGATGAGGTTCACTGATAAGGATTTTGGATTCGCCGTCATGGCCACAAACCATCTCGACTCCTCCACTACTGCAAACGCCTGCGTTAACAGAGAAGCGAAACTTTTGTCCTGGTTGAGAGCCCGATTTCACGTTACAGCGTCCAAACATCTGAGATGCGACCTCCTCAGATATTATGCTGTAGAATTCTGGGCGAGAATTGCAAATCCAGGATCCGGCTTTAAGGTTTCTAAAAGATATGCAAGGCTCATGTGGTGCGTGGTTGAAGACTTCAGTTCTACCGTGCATCGCCTTATTTCATGCTTGTACTTTTGCAGCTAGCAGAAATATAATTTTACACGACAATTGGTGTAAGGTTCAGTTTTTTGTGGATGCTACATGATGTGCATCGGCGCACATTGTTAATTAGGTGAATCCACCATCTGCTTCTTAGGTCACAATGGTTTGGTACTTATGTAGTTTTCTGAAAAGTATTGGCTTTCATTTTAAACTCGAAACGGTTTTGCGATGCAAGACAAAGTAAAGCAGCAGTGTGGGCGTTTCAAATGCTGAAAAGTTGCATTTATGTGTCTGGAGTGCTTCCCGTTGATCTGAACACGGCAAAAGCAATGCCAGAGCCAGTGGAGCGGTGGCCGCAAGTGTGCCTTCAAAGGATGCGATGTTCAGTGGCTGCTACGTATCTGCATATTCAGTTGATCTGCGTATGTTCTAGCAGGTACATGTTTCTGAAAAGCAAGCAGAACAAATGTACTCCACGGCTTGGAGAGGCAAACTGCAACGGCGCTTTTACATGCGTTTGCTGCATCCTTCTGCAGGTTTCCTAAAGTGCTAAAAGCTTTCGAAAGACAAATGCTGCTCACTGTTTGTATCAGAACGATCCACATGAAGTTCTCCCGAATCATTCTTGCGTTTTGACGCCCATAAAGATTGCACTCGCATGAAAGGCTGTACGCTGTTCCGTTGTTGGCTGAACGACAGTTTTGTAAACGCCAGATCTAGTATGGGGACAACGTAAAAGCGGAGACTCCATAATAACATATCATACTTATGCTGATGACATATTCGGTGTCTGGTAATCAGATCAAAAGAGCGACGATAGCTTACTGCGCGTTCTGTTGATATTGTACCTGGCGAAGGCCAGGAAGCACTTATAACAAGTCGGTGTCAACTATTGCGAATACCAGATGTCTTCGTAGACTCGAATAGGCGTTCTGGCGACCTCTTATTGTCTGGTTATTTTTTCGTGGAATTGACCTCTCAGTAAAAGGTGTCGAGTTTTCGAATAAAGGTAGGCGCCGCAATGACTGTGCTACGACTTGCTGTTACTACATGATATGCTTGCATGCCTTCTCAACAACAGGGGCAATTCCAAAAGCGCGCATTGACATGCTTTTTTGTCTCATAGATATTCATATATTTTACCTGGAGAAAGACAAGTAGCAGTTTGACAATTCGCAATGGTTTGACGGCTGCAGGCAACTGCCTGTGCGAGCTTCGTCCTACAACAAGTGCTCGAACCTTATAAATTGAAGCGCTACGCTAACATAAAAGACGACTGCAGACGCGCCCATCATTTTTGATGCAGACGTAAGTGGAAGAGCCAGTGCATGCATTTCTTGCTCCTGTAAACGGCTTATGGAGAGTCGAGGTCTGCGGGGAAAGCGACCTGACCCAACATACTCTTACGTGTTTAGTATCTCCTTTAGCTGCTATTTAAATATAAACTGCATGCAGGAAACTGCTGCCTTTGAAATGAATGACAGAGCAAAAGACGAGAAAGTCCTTTCGCTGCCGACTTCGCTTTGTCAGTGTGCGTTCTATAAAGAAGCTTTGTTTCCAAAAACGTGGTCTGCTCGTATATAGGTGCAGTTTCTATAAATACTTTTTTTTCCGCCAAAAGACAAGCCTTGTGGGTCTCTCCAATAGTCAGTTTAAGAAACCAAGAAGAAAGAGTAACGACGCAGCATCTGCTGCGCACATAAAAATAGCATAGGTCTTCCCGAGGAAGATGTTATCACGCAATCGTCTACGCAAGATATGCTTTTTGTATCTTAATCTTTGATATGCTTAGCGAATGCCACAGCGAGCCTTTGGTTTCATGATTATCGCCGTGCTTTGACAAGCCTTGAACTGTGCTTCCCAAGACGGTTCTGAATAGTTTTCGTAAATTGTTCTCAGCCACATGTCATTGCGTGAGCGTCAGTGCAGGACACGCGAGATGCAGCGCTTTTGCTTCAGATGAGGCGTGTGAGCTACTTGTTTTTTCCCAGAGAGCTGCACGTAGATCGTCGTCTTTAGTTTACATGTAAGATTTGGTGTTGATTGGTACCGTTTCATCTGTATCTGGGGCGTCTGTTTTCAGTTCATGTGCTAGCATCATCTGCACGTCCTCGCATGCACAGGCATACTACGTGATTTACCCAACCACTGTCTGCTTGGGCTTCCACGTCAGAAGGACTTTCGTTCACGCGTGTGAAATCGCACAAAGTGCTTCTAGTACGTACGGCGCCCTGAACTTTGTGCCGAAGGAGCAATGGAAAGAAAATACTGAAGCTTATTTCCGGTGTCAGGGGTTTATCTGGAAAATATAAGGCTGTTGTATCAAAAGCGTTACAATTTTCCAATCGCGGTTTGCGAGCAGTTCACCACAAGGAAACAAAAAACGAGCAAACTTGTAATGGGGAGTGGATGGCCGCTAGTTGCATCAAGATACGTGTCTAACACGCGCGAAATATTTCATGCATGGTGAGTGTCACCTGGGGCTACTGCCTGGGGTGTAGAAATCCCATGCAGACTGAGGAGGTCAGATGAATGGAGCATGGTGCATATCCTGCAACAAAATGGCTTGGTTCTCCGGCTTGCGTGTTGAGCTGGGAGCACAACACTGGAACGCCGTTGCACGGAAAAGTATCAGCATTTCATTTGCGTGTTGTAGATACTTGCTTCAGGACAGGTTATACGGTTTGTGGGACTGGTGTCCGTGGGGTCTTTCAAACGCCTGTGAAGCTTTTGAAACCAGCTTTGGTGTTGTGTCGTAGTTTCCCCATGAAGCTAGAGGTAGAATGTGCTTTGTTTGTTCCAGGTAGTATGTATCTCGGAGGTTAGGCACAGGACCTGTTCAACGTTTTCACCTAGCGATAAGCATGGCGTGTTTTCTTGATCGCAAATTTAGCTTTGATACTCGGTGAATGGTCATCTTACTTCTTCGCAGTGCAGCTTTTCAATTTTTATGAAGAAAGTGAGCTTTCCGATGTTAACGAATCAAATGAAATAATGTTCCTCACGCAACGCTTTCGCTCGTTCCAGCCAAACGTGTGAGCAGAAGAATAGATCTCAGCAAATGAACATTCAGCACCTTCCCCAAAATGGAGAGCGTCAAATCTAGAAATACTTTATGCACTTTCCAATTCAAAATGCGACGGGATATCGGACACACATACTTCCGACAAATCCCTGCGTACATTCCTCTGTTTATCGTGCAGTTCTGAAGGCTTGTTTTTTTGGAGCCTAAGCAAAAGAAAATCCATGAAACATTGCGTGTACGTTTAGTTTCACATGGCCCCACTCATATATGGGGCGTAGGAATCCCACGTAGAATGAGAGGTTTAAATAGGTGGGGAACAGTACACAGCGTGCAAGAACATGGTCGGTTCGGTGGTATGCGTGTTGTGTTGGGAGCACGCCACTGGAACACTGTTGCTCGCCAACGTATCAGCACTGCATTTTGTGTGTTGTATATCTTTGTCTCAGAATACGATCTACACTTGGTTGCCAGGATCAAGCTGTGACTGCGCCTTCAACGCTATTTTTCAAGCGCGCGTGGAGCTTTAGAAACCAAATACCTTATTCCTGATGAAGGCATTAGAATATTGATTTATTTTCAGGCAGTATGTATCTCGGAGGTCAGGCGTCGGGACTGTTTAGCGTTTCCGCCTAGCAACAAAAATGGCGTGTTTTCTTAATCGGAAAATTAGCCTTCGTGCTTAGTGAAGCTGCCACGTTACTTTTTCGCGACGTAGCTTTTCAATTTTCACAAAGACAGTAGGCTTGATTACGCTCACTAAACGGGCGGCAGAGGCGAATCTTTGACAGCTGCTGGCGCAACAGAAAACCGCTATTGTGCATAGCACGAGCAGAGCTGCATGGGATGCTGGGCTTCACCGACATTTCATATTTACCTATAATTCACACGCGATGTTCGGCTGTGCATGTCGAGAAGCTTTTGTTGGTTGGTTCGTGGCATTCTGTGTGTGATTAACGGCGACAGGCGCAGGCGACGCAAGCTCTACGCGTTGTATGCTTTGCGGAACGATTAGCCATGGTTTAGAGGAGCATTCTCGTTCTATATAGAGTTCGTTGAAAGGAGGGTGAGCAGGGTATTGTCGGAAGCACTTGCGTTCGACATCCAGTCGAGTTCCAAATTCGAAATCACACAAAACATTTTTAGATTGGACGCGCTGCGACCCCTGCAACATGCTGAATATTGATAATTTGGTGGGATCTATTCTCCTGGTCACGCGTTTGGCTGGAGGAAGTGGAAGCCGTCCATAGAGGGCATTATTCCATTCTCATTTACGTCGTGGCTTATGGGGTGTTGGCAAGATAAAAAAAACGCACTGGACAGTACCGGTGTGGGGGTGGCCGCGATTTGCCTCGCGACCCTGATGATGGTGTGAGTGTCGATGGAGCTTGGTACCGGTGCACCGGACGTTGGTTCTGTATGGATACGTGCGCGACGGCGCTGATTGCGTTTGCGTCGACGCGGAAGTGATTGACGCGCTGGATGCGTGCGGGGCGTGGTGGCGAGGCAGGTTTTCCGGCGGTAGCGAGGCAGCTCTAGACGTTAAACAAGGGCAACGCTTGGTATGCATTGCTTGAGATGAGCTCGGCGGTCGTGCCACATGCATCAGGCACTGCACCAGGGTGCCGCGTGGACATACTTCGAACGTGAATTTGAAGATTCAATAGCTACGTGCATGCGACTGAGATGGACTGTAAGACATCTGCTGACTTTTCGACGGCAAAAATCTAACGCACACCCTCACCGGTGGGACTTTTGCGCATCAGTATTGTTCGATAGGCCAGGCGCCAAAAGCCTTACTGTGACGAGAGCACTGCTGTTGCAGTGGCTCAAGTGCAGCTTCGAGGCTTTTAGCATGCGAATGATGACGAAGGTGTGGCGCGCGGCGTGCATGTGGCCAGACGGTTTGCCTTCAGGAGGCACGGCGTGTTGCTTCGTCTCTTGCAAAAGCCGCTGCTTTTGGTTTCAATTGATTGCAGGTGATGCAGTTGGGAGAACTGTTTGCCGTGCCGCTTTGAAGGCGTGTTCTATGTTGGGTTCTAATCGAGAGAACACGCGTGACGTATTGCACGTATGCTTGGTATCACGTGGAGCCACTCCGGTGTGGGCCGCAGGAATCCGATGTAGACTGAAACGTTCAAAGAGATGGAGCCCAGTGCACAGCGTTTAGCAACGTGGTTCGTGTTTTGGCATGCGCGTTGAGCTGGGAGTATGACAGTGGGTCGCTGTTGCACGCCAAAGTATCAGCGTTGCATTTTGTGTGTTGTGCATACTTGTTTCAGCACAGGATCTACGTTTGATAGCCAGTTCAAAGGATAACGCTGTAACTGCGTCTCTAACGGGATTCTTCAAGCGCTTGTGGTGTTGTTGGATTCAGTTTGGGTATTGCGCCGTTGTGGTTTCTCCATGATGCCGGAAGTACAATGTGGCTTCTTTGTTTCAGGCAGTATGTATCTCGGAGGTCAGGCGTCGGGGCTGCTTAGCTTTTTCTCCTAGCGACAAGAATGGCATGTTTTCTTGATCGGAAAATTAGCCTTAGTGTTTGGTGAAACTGCCATATTACTTTTTCGCGACGTAGCTCAACATTTTTCCAAGGCGGTGAGCTTGCCGCCGTTTGTAGAAGGGCTGCCAAATGCAGTTCTTCGCGCGCTACTGATGCGAAAGAAAACCAGTGTTGTGCATAGCACGGGCAGAGCTGCATCAAATGCTCGGCCTCACCGGCATTTCATATTTACCTATAATTCACACGCGATGTTCGGCTGTGCATGTCGGGAAGTTTTTGTTGGTTGGTTCGTGGCATTCTGTGTGTGATTAACGGCGCCAGGCGCAGGCGACGCAAGCTCTACGCGTTTTATGCTGTGCGGAACGATTAGCCATGGTTTAGAGGAGCATTCTCGTTCTATATAGAGTTCGTTGAAAGGAGGGTGAGCAGGGTATTGTCGGAAGCACTTGCGTTCGACATCCAGTCGAGTTCCAAATTCGAAATCACACAAAACATTTTTAGATTGGACGCGCTGCGACCCCTGCAACATGCTGAATATTGATGATTTGGTGGGATCTATTCTCCTGGTCACGCGTTTGGCTGGAGGAAGTGGAAGCCGTCCATAGAGGGCATTATTCCATTCTCATTTACGTCGTGGCTTATGGGGTGTTGGCAAGATAAAAAAAACGCACTGGACAGTACCGGTGTGGGGGTGGCCGCGATTTGCCTCGCGACCCTGATGATGGTGTGAGTGTCGATGGAGCTTGGTACCGGTGCACCGGACGTTGGTTCTGTATGGATACGTGCGCGACGGCGCTGATTGCGTTTGCGTCGACGCGGAAGTGATTGACGCGCTGGATGCGTGCGGGGCGTGGTGGCGAGGCAGGTTTTCCGGCGGTAGCGAGGCAGCTCTAGACGTTAAACAAGGGCAACGCTTGGTATGCATTGCTTGAGATGAGCTCGGCGGTCGTGCCACATGCATCAGGCACTGCACCAGGGTTCCGCGTGGACATACTTCGAGCGTGTATTTGAAGATTCAATAGCCACGTGCATGCGACTGAGATGGACTGTAAGACATCTGCTGACTTTTCGACGGCAAAAATCTAACGCACACCCTCACAGGTGGGACTTTTGCGCATCAGTATTGTTCGATAGGCCAGGCGCCAAAAGCCTTACTGTGACGAGAGCACTGCTGTTGCAGTGGCTCAAGTGCAGCTTCGAGGCTTTTAGCATGCGAATGATGACGAAGGTGTGGCGCGCGGCGTGCATGTGGCCAGACGGTTTGCCTTCAGGAGGCACGGCGTGTTGCTTCGTCTCTTGCAAAAGCCGCTGCTTTTGGTTTCAATTGATTGCAGGTGATGCAGTTGGGAGAACTGTTTGTCGTGCCGCTTTGAAGGCGTGTTTTATGTTGGGTTCTAATCGAGAGAACACGCGTGACGTATTGCACGTATGCTTGGTATCACGTGGAGCCACTCCGGTGTGGGCCGCAGGAATCCGATGCAGACTGAAACGTTCAAAGAGATTGAGCCCAGTGCACAGCGTTTAGCAACGTGGTTCGTGTTTTGGCATGCGCGTTGAGCTGGGAGTATGACAGTGGGTCGCTGTTGCACGCCAAAGTATCAGCGTTGCATTTTGTTTGTTGTGCATACTTGTTTCAGCACAGGATCTACGTTTGGTAGCCAGTTCAAAGGATAACGCTGGTTGGCTTCCCTAACAACTCCTACGCCTCTCAACCCTCTTCTATTCACCTCTAACAGCTCACCTTCGACTCAGCAACGAGCAAACACCCCAATTTACGTCCTTCCCATCCTCTTCATCAAACCGCCACCTTCAACCTTCTATATGCTCAACCCCAATTGCGCACCACTCGCATGCCTCCATAACGCCACTTCCGCGCTTCTCTCCCTATCCACTGCCACAGAGTAACACTCAACATCCACTAAATACCTTCAACACAAACCCACAAACACGCACACCAACACGGTCTCTCTCCACCGCCCTCGCATTCGTTGCAGCTAGGTGCGAGACACCGCGCGCAGCTGGGAAATGGTAGCTAGCTGCAGCAGCAGCATGTTTTAGGCTTTGTGTTTGAGTAACTGCGTCTCTAACGGGATTCTTCAAGCGCTTGTGGTGTTGTTGGATTCAGTTTGGGTATTGCGCCGTTGTGGTTTCTCCATGATGCCGGAAGTACAATGTGGCTTCTTTGTTTCAGGCAGTATGTATCTCGGAGGTCAGGCGTCGGGGCTGCTTAGCTTTTTCTCCTAGCGACAAGAATGGCATGTTTTCTTGATCGGAAAATTAGCCTTAGTGTTTGGTGGAACTGCCATATTACTTTTTCGCGACGTAGCTTTTCAACATTTTTCCAAGGCGGTGAGCTTGCCGCCGTTTGTAGAAGGGCTGCCAAATGCAGTTCTTCGCGCGTTACTGATGCGAAAGAAAACCAATGTTGTGCATAGCACGGGCAGAGCTGCATCAAATGCTCGGCCTCACCGGCATTTCATATTTACCTATAATTCACACGCGATGTTCGGCTGTGCATGTCGGGAAGTTTTTGTTGGTTGGTTCGTGGCACTCTGTGTGTGATTAACGGCGACAGGTGCAGGCGACGCAAGCTCTACGCGTTGTATGCTGTGCGGAACGATTAGCCATGGTTTAGAGGAGCATTCTCGTTCTATATAGAGTTCGTTGAAAGGAGGGTGAGCAGGGTATTATCGGAAGCACTTGCGTTCGACATCCAGTCGAGTTCCAAATTCGAAATCACACAAAACATTTTTAGATTGGACGCGCTGCGACCCCTGCAACATGCTAAATATTGATAATTTGGTGGGATCTATTCTCCTGGTCACGCGTTTGGCTGGAGGAAGTGGAAGCCGTCCATAGAGGGCATTATTCCATTCTCATTTACGTCGTGGCTTATGGGGTGTTGGTAAGATAAAAAAAACGCACTGGACAGTACCGGTGTGGGGGTGGCCGCGATTTGCCTCGCGACCCTGATGATGGTGTGAGTGTCGATGGAGCTTGGTACCGGTGCACCGGACGTTGGTTCCGTGTGGATACGTGCGCGACGGCGCTGATTGCGTTTGCGTCGACGCGGAAGTGATTGACGCGCTGGATGTGTGCGGGGCGTGGTGGCGAGGCAGGTTTTCCGGCGGTAGCGAGGCAGCTCTAGACGTTAAACAAGGGCAACGCTTGGTATGCATTGCTTGAGATGAGCTCGGCGGTCGTGCCACATGCATCAGGCACTGCACCAGGGTGCCGCGTGGACATACTTCGAACGTGTATTTGAAGATTCAATAGCTACGTGCATGCGACTGAGATGGACTGTAAGACATCTGCTGACTTTTCGACGGCAAAAATCTAACGCACACCCTCACCGGTGGGACTTTTGCGCATCAGTATTGTTCGATAGGCCAGGCGCCAAAAGCCTTACTGTGACGAGAGCACTGCTGTTGCAGTGGCTCAAGTGCAGCTTCGAGGCTTTTAGCATGCGAATGATGACGAAGGTGTGGCGCGCGGCGTGCATTTGGCCAGACGGTTTGCCTTCAGGAGGCACGGCGTGTTGCTTCGTCTCTTGCAAAAGCCGCTGCTTTTGGTTTCAATTGATTGCAGGTGATGCAGTTGGGAGAACTGTTTGTCGTGCCGCTTTGAAGGCGTGTTTTATGTTGGGTTCTAATCGAGAGAACACGCGTGACGTATTGCACATATGCTTGGTATCACGTGGAGCCACTCCGGTGTGGGCCGCAGGAATCCGATGTAAACTGAAGCGTTCAAAGAGATGGAGCCCAGTGCACAGCGTTTAGCAACGTGGTTCGTGTTTTGGCATGCGTGTTGAGCAGGAAGTATGATGCCGTGATGTTGTTTGATGCCAAGATATGAGCAACGAATTTCGCGTGCCACAGATTCTACGGTTGGTAGCCAGTTCAAAGGTTACCGGTGGAACGACGTCTCGAATCGGATCCTCTAAGTCCATATGTTGGTTTTGGAACCAGTTTGTGTATTATGTCGCTGTTTTTTCCCCATGATGCTGGAAGTACTACGTGGTGATTAAATCTAAAGTTGCATGTAAATCCGAGGTCAGGTGTCGGAGCTCCTTAGCGTTTCCAGCTAGCGACAAAAATGGTGTGTTATCTTTATCTGAAAAATAGCTTCGGTCTATGGCGGAGCTTTCATGTTTTTTTCTCCAGGTGGAGCCGTCAAATTTTCACGAAGGCGGTGAGCTGGAGATCGTTGGAGGAAGAAATGACAAATGCAATTCTTCGCGTGCTACTGATGCGACAGAAAACCAGTGTTGTGCATAGCACGGGCAGAGCTGCATCAAATGCTCGGCCTCACTGGCATTTCATATTTACCTATAATTCACACGCGATGTTCGGCTGTGCATGTCGGGAAGCTTTTGTTGGTTGGTTCGTGGCACTCTGTGTGTGATTAACGGCGACAGGCGCAGGCGACGCAAGCTCTACGCGTTGTATGCTGTGCGGAACGATTAGCCATGGTTTAGAGGAGCATTCTCGTTCAATATAGAGTTCGTTGAAAGGAGGGTGAGCAGGGTATTGTCGGAAGCACTTGCGTTCGACATCCAGTCGAGTTCCAAATTCGAAATCACACAAAACATTTTTAGATTGGACGCGCTGCGACCCCTGCAACATGCTGAATATTGATAATTTGGTGGGATCTATTCTCCTGGTCATCGGTCGTTTGGCTGGAGGAAGTGGAAGCCGTCCATGGAGGGCATTATTCTATTCTCATTTACGTCGTGGCTTATGGGGTGTTGGCAAGATAAAAAAAACGCACTGGACAGTACCGGTGTGGGGGTGGCCGCGATTTGCCTCGCGACCCTGATGATGGTGTGAGTGTCGATGGAGCTTGGTACCGGTGCACCGGACGTTGGTTCCGTGTGGATACGTGCGCGACGGCGCTGATTGCGTTTGCGTCGACGCGGAAGTGATTGACGCGCTGGATGCGTGCGGGGCGTGGTGGCGAGGCAGGTTTTCCGGCGGTAGCGAGGCAGCTCTAGACGTTAAACAAGGGCAACGCTTGGTATGCATTGCTTGAGATGAGCTCGGCGGTCGTGCCACATGCATCAGGCACTGCACCAGGGTTCCGCGTGGACATACTTCGAGCGTGTATTTGAAGATTCAATAGCCACGTGCATGCGACTGAGATGGACTGTAAGACATCTGCTGACTTTTCGACGGCAAAAATCTAACGCACACCCTCACAGGTGGGACTTTTGCGCATCAGTATTGTTCGATAGGCCAGGCGCCAAAAGCCTTACTGTGACGAGAGCACTGCTGTTGCAGTGGCTCAAGTGCAGCTTCGAGGCTTTTAGCATGCGAATGATGACGAAGGTGTGGCGCGCGGCGTGCATGTGGCCAGACGGTTTGCCTTCAGGAGGCACGGCGTGTTGCTTCGTCTCTTGCAAAAGCCGCTGCTTTTGGTTTCAATTGATTGCAGGTGATGCAGTTGGGAGAACTGCTTGTCGTGCCGCTTTGAAGGCGTGTTTTATGTTGGGTTCTAATCGAGAGAACACGCGTGACGTATTGCACGTATGCTTGGTATCACGTGGAGCCACTCCGGTGTGGGCCGCAGGAATCCGATGTAGACTGAAACGTTCAAAGAGATGGAGCCCACTGCACAGCGTTTAGCAACGTGGTTCGTGTTTTGGCATGCGCGTTGAGCTGGGAGTATGACAGTGGGTCGCTGTTGCACGCCAAAGTATCAGCGTTGCATTTTGTTTGTTGGACATGCTTGTTTCAGCACAGGATCTACGTTTGGTAGCCAGTTCAAAGGATAACGCTGGTTGGCTTCCCTAACAACTCCTACGCCTCTCAACCCTCTTCTATTCACCTCTAAGAGCTCACCTTCGACTCAGCAACGAGCAAACACCCCAATTTACGTCCTTCCCATCCTCTTCATCAAACCGCCACCTTCAACCTTCTATATGCTCAACCCCAATTGCGCACCACTCGCATCCCTCCATAACGCCACTTCCGCGCTTCTCTCCCTATCCACTGCCACAGAGTAACACTCAACATCCACTAAATACCTTCAACACAAACCCACAAACACGCACACCAACACGGTCTCTCTCCACCGCCCTCGCATTCGTTGCAGCTAGGTGCGAGACACCGCGCGCAGCTGGGAAATGGTAGCTAGCTGCAGCAGCAGCATGTTTTAGGCTTTGTGTTTGAGTAACTGCGTCTCTAACGGGATTCTTCAAGCGCTTGTGGTGTTGTTGGATTCAGTTTGGGTATTGCGCCGTTGTGGTTTCTCCATGATGCCGGAAGTACAATGTGGCTTCTTTGTTTCAGGCAGTATGTATCTCGGAGGTCAGGCGTCGGGGCTGCTTAGCTTTTTCTCCTAGCGACAAGAATGGCATGTTTTCTTGATCGGAAAATTAGCCTTAGTGTTTGGTGGAACTGCCATATTACTTTTTCGCGACGTAGCTTTTCAACATTTTTCCAAGGCGGTGAGCTTGCCGCCGTTTGTAGAAGGGCTGCCAAATGCAGTTCTTCGCGCATTACTGATGCGAAAGAAAACCAGTGTTGTGCATAGCACGGGCAGAGCTGCATCAAATGCTCGGCCTCACCGGCATTTCATATTTACCTATAATTCACACGCGATGTTCGGCTGTGCATGTCGGGAAGTTTTTGTTGGTTGGTTCGTGGCACTCTGTGTGTGATTAACGGCGACAGGTGCAGGCGACGCAAGCTCTACGCGTTGTATGCTGTGCGGAACGATTAGCCATGGTTTAGAGGAGCATTCTCGTTCTATATAGAGTTCGTTGAAAGGAGGGTGAGCAGGGTATTATCGGAAGCACTTGCGTTCGACATCCAGTCGAGTTCCAAATTCGAAATCACACAAAACATTTTTAGATTGGACGCGCTGCGACCCCTGCAACATGCTAAATATTGATAATTTGGTGGGATCTATTCTCCTGGTCACGCGTTTGGCTGGAGGAAGTGGAAGCCGTCCATAGAGGGCATTATTCCATTCTCATTTACGTCGTGGCTTATGGGGTGTTGGCAAGATAAAAAAAACGCACTGGACAGTACCGGTGTGGGGGTGGCCGCGATTTGCCTCGCGACCCTGATGATGGTGTGAGTGTCGATGGAGCTTGGTACCGGTGCACCGGACGTTGGTTCCGTGTGGATACGTGCGCGACGGCGCTGATTGCGTTTGCGTCGACGCGGAAGTGATTGACGCGCTGGATGCGTGCGGGGCGTGGTGGCGAGGCAGGTTTTCCGGCGGTAGCGAGGCAGCTCTAGACGTTAAACAAGGGCAACGCTTGGTATGCATTGCTTGAGATGAGCTCGGCGGTCGTGCCACATGCATCAGGCACTGCACCAGGGTGCCGCGTGGACATACTTCGAACGTGAATTTGAAGATTCAATAGCTACGTGCATGCGACTGAGATGGACTGTAAGACATCTGCTGACTTTTCGACGGCAAAAATCTAACGCACACCCTCACAGGTGGGACTTTTGCGCATCAGCATTGTTCGATAGGCCAGGCGCCAAAAGCCTTACTGTGACGAGAGCACTGCTGTTGCAGTGGCTCAAGTGCAGCTTCGAGGCTTTTAGCATGCGAATGATGACGAAGGTGTGGCGCGCGGCGTGCATGTGGCCAGACGGTTTGCCTTCAGGAGGCACGGCGTGTTGCTTCGTCTCTTGCAAAAGCCGCTGCTTTTGGTTTCAATTGATTGCAGGTGATGCAGTTGGGAGAACTGTTTGTCGTGCCGCTTTGAAGGCGTGTTTTATGTTGGGTTCTAATCGAGAGAACACGCGTGACGTATTGCACATATGCTTGGTATCACGTGGAGCCACTCCGGTGTGGGCCGCAGGAATCCGATGTAAACTGAAACGTTCAAAGAGATGGAGCCCAGTGCACAGCGTTTAGCAACGTGGTTCGTGTTTTGGCATGCGTGTTGAGCAGGAAGTATGATGCCGTGATGTTGTTTGATGCCAAGATATGAGCAACGAATTTCGCGTGCCACAGATTCTACGGTTGGTAGCCAGTTCAAAGGTTACCGGTGGAACGACGTCTCGAATCGGATCCTCTAAGTCCATATGTTGGTTTTGGAACCAGTTTGTGTATTATGTCGCTGTTTTTTCCCCATGATGCTGGAAGTACTACGTGGTGATTAAATCTAAAGTTGCATGTAAATCCGAGGTCAGGTGTCGGAGCTCCTTAGCGTTTCCAGCTAGCGACAAAAATGGTGTGTTATCTTTATCTGAAAAATAGCTTCGGTCTATGGCGGAGCTTTCATGTTTTTTTCTCCAGGTGGAGCCGTCCAATTTTCACGAAGGCGGTGAGCTGGAGATCGTTGGAGGAAGAAATGACAAATGCAATTCTTCGCGTGCTACTGATGCGACAGAAAACCAGTGTTGTGCATAGCACGGGCAGAGCTGCATCAAATGCTCGGCCTCACTGGCATTTCATATTTACCTATAATTCACACGCGATGTTCGGCTGTGCATGTCGGGAAGCTTTTGTTGGTTGGTTCGTGGCACTCTGTGTGTGATTAACGGCGACAGGCGCAGGCGACGCAAGCTCTACGCGTTGTATGCTGTGCGGAACGATTAGCCATGGTTTAGAGGAGCATTCTCGTTCAATATAGAGTTCGTTGAAAGGAGGGTGAGCAGGGTATTGTCGGAAGCACTTGCGTTCGACATCCAGTCGAGTTCCAAATTCGAAATCACACAAAACATTTTTAGATTGGACGCGCTGCGACCCCTGCAACATGCTGAATATTGATAATTTGGTGGGATCTATTCTCCTGGTCATCGGTCGTTTGGCTGGAGGAAGTGGAAGCCGTCCATGGAGGGCATTATTCTATTCTCATTTACGTCGTGGCTTATGGGGTGTTGGCAAGATAAAAAAAACGCACTGGACAGTACCGGTGTGGGGGTGGCCGCGATTTGCCTCGCGACCCTGATGATGGTGTGAGTGTCGATGGAGCTTGGTACCGGTGCACCGGACGTTGGTTCCGTGTGGATACGTGCGCGACGGCGCTGATTGCGTTTGCGTCGACGCGGAAGTGATTGACGCGCTGGATGCGTGCGGGGCGTGGTGGCGAGGCAGGTTTTCCGGCGGTAGCGAGGCAGCTCTAGACGTTAAACAAGGGCAACGCTTGGTATGCATTGCTTGAGATGAGCTCGGCGGTCGTGCCACATGCATCAGGCACTGCACCAGGGTTCCGCGTGGACATACTTCGAGCGTGTATTTGAAGATTCAATAGCTAGGTGCATGCGACTGAGATGGACTGTAAGACATCTGCTGACTTTTCGACGGCAAAAATCTAACGCACACCCTCACCGGTGGGACTTTTGCGCATCAGTATTGTTCGATAGGCCAGGCGCCAAAAGCCTTACTGTGACGAGAGCACTGCTGTTGCAGTGGCTCAAGTGCAGCTTCGAGGCTTTTAGCATGCGAATGATGACGAAGGTGTGGCGCGCGGCGTGCATTTGGCCAGACGGTTTGCCTTCAGGAGGCACGGCGTGTTGCTTCGTCTCTTGCAAAAGCCGCTGCTTTTGGTTTCAATTGATTGCAGGTGATGCAGTTGGGAGAACTGTTTGCCGTGCCGCTTTGAAGGCGTGTTCTATGTTGGGTTCTAATCGAGAGAACACGCGTGACGTATTGCACGTATGCTTGGTATCACGTGGAGCCACTCCGGTGTGGGCCGCAGGAATCTGATGCAGACTGAAACGTTCAAAGAGATGGAGCCCAGTGCACAGCGTTTAGCAACGTGGTTCGTGTTTTGGCATGCGCGTTGAGCTGGGAGTATGACAGTGGGTCGCTGTTGCACGCCAAAGTATCAGCGTTGCATTTTGTTCGTTGGACATGCTTGTTTCAGCACAGGATCTACGTTTGGTAGCCAGTTCAAAGGATAACGCTGTAACTGCGTCTCTAACGGGATTCTTCAAGCGCTTGTGGTGTTGTTGGATTCAGTTTGGGTATTGCGCCGTTGTGGTTTCTCCATGATGCCGGAAGTACAATGTGGCTTCTTTGTTTCAGGCAGTATGTATCTCGGAGGTCAGGCGTCGGGGCTGCTTAGCTTTTTCTCCTAGCGACAAGAATGGCATGTTTTCTTGATCGGAAAATTAGCCTTAGTGTTTGGTGGAACTGCCATATTACTTTTTCGCGACGTAGCTTTTCAACATTTTTCCAAGGCGGTGAGCTTGCCGCCGTTTGTAGAAGGGCTGCCAAATGCAGTTCTTCGCGCGTTACTGATGCGAAAGAAAACCAGTGTTGTGCATAGCACGGGCAGAGCTGCATCAAATGCTCGGCCTCACCGGCATTTCATATTTACCTATAATTCACACGCGATGTTCGGCTGTGCATGTCGGGAAGTTTTTGTTGGTTGGTTCGTGGCACTCTGTGTGTGATTAACGGCGACAGGTGCAGGCGACGCAAGCTCTACGCGTTGTATGCTGTGCGGAACGATTAGCCATGGTTTAGAGGAGCATTCTCGTTCAATATAGAGTTCGTTGAAAGGAGGGTGAGCAGGGTATTGTCGGAAGCACTTGCGTTCGACATCCAGTCGAGTTCCAAATTCGAAATCACACAAAACATTTTTAGATTGGACGCGCTGCGACCCCTGCAACATGCTAAATATTGATAATTTGGTGGGATCTATTCTCCTGGTCACGCGTTTGGCTGGAGGAAGTGGAAGCCGTCCATAGAGGGCATTATTCCATTCTCATTTACGTCGTGGCTTATGGGGTGTTGGCAAGATAAAAAAAACGCACTGGACAGTACCGGTGTGGGGGTGGCCGCGATTTGCCTCGCGACCCTGATGATGGTGTGAGTGTCGATGGAGCTTGGTACCGGTGCACCGGACGTTGGTTCCGTGTGGATACGTGCGCGACGGCGCTGATTGCGTTTGCGTCGACGCGGAAGTGATTGACGCGCTGGATGCGTGCGGGGCGTGGTGGCGAGGCAGGTTTTCCGGCGGTAGCGAGGCAGCTCTAGACGTTAAACAAGGGCAACGCTTGGTATGCATTGCTTGAGATGAGCTCGGCGGTCGTGCCACATGCATCAGGCACTGCACCAGGGTGCCGCGTGGACATACTTCGAACGTGAATTTGAAGATTCAATAGCTACGTGCATGCGACTGAGATGGACTGTAAGACATCTGCTGACTTTTCGACGGCAAAAATCTAACGCACACCCTCACCGGTGGGACTTTTGCGCATCAGTATTGTTCGATAGGCCAGGCGCCAAAAGCCTTACTGTGACGAGAGCACTGCTGTTGCAGTGGCTCAAGTGCAGCTTCGAGGCTTTTAGCATGCGAATGATGACGAAGGTGTGGCGCGCGGCGTGCATGTGGCCAGACGGTTTGCCTTCAGGAGGCACGGCGTGTTGCTTCGTCTCTTGCAAAAGCCGCTGCTTTTGGTTTCAATTGATTGCAGGTGATGCAGTTGGGAGAACTGTTTGTCGCGCCGCTTTGAAGGCGTGTTTTATGTTGGGTTCTAATCGAGAGAACACGCGTGACGTATTGCACGTATGCTTGGTATCACGTGGAGCCACTCCGGTGTGGGCCGCAGGAATCTGATGCAGACTGAAACGTTCAAAGAGATGGAGCCCAGTGCACAGCGTTTAGCAACGTGGTTCGTGTTTTGGCATGCGTGTTGAGCAGGAAGTATGATGCCGTGATGTTGTTTGATGCCAAGATATGAGCAACGAATTTCGCGTGCCACAGATTCTACGGTTGGTAGCCAGTTCAAAGGTTACCGGTGGAACGACGTCTCGAATCCGATCCTCTAAGTCCATATGTTGGTTTTGGAACCAGTTTGGGTATTGCGCCGTTGTATTTTTTCCATGATGCTGGATGTAATATCTGATGATTTAATCTAAAGTTGCATGTAAATCCGAGGTCAGGGGTCGGAGCTGCTTAGCGCTTTCACCTAGCCACAAGAATGGCGTGTTATCTTGATCGGTGGATTATTTCATTACTTAGCGAAGCCGCCATGTTAATTTTTCGCGGTGCAGCTCTTCTGGATTTTTCCAAGACGGTGAGCATGGCGTCGTTGGTTGAGGGGGTCGCAGATGCGGTTTTTCGCATCTGCTAACCTCCTTTTTGCACGTTACTGATGTGGCAAGAAGCTGAAATTGTGCAGAGCACGGGCAGCGCTGCACGAAATGCCGGGTTTCAACCCCGTTTCGCTACTTGCATGTGCCGAACATTTACACTCGTGTCGGGACGTTTTTGTTGCTTGGTCCATGGTATTCTGCGTGTGATTAACGCCGACTGGAGCAGGCGACGCAGGCCCTGCGCGTTGTATGCGGTACAGAAGGATTTGACATTGTTTTGAATGGTTTTGAGGAAAATTGTCCTTTCTATATTTGGGTCAGTTGAAAGCAGTGTACGCAGGGAATTGTCGCAAGTATTTCTGTTCGACGTTCAGTTCCGTTTTGAATTCGAAGTCGCATGAAGTGTTTTCATATTGAACACGTTGCGCTCCGTGGAAGATCCTGAGTGTTGATCACCTACTGAGATCTGTGTTCTTCGTTATGTGTTTGTCTAAAGGCCGCGAAAGTCCTCGATGGCGAACACTTCTCCAAATAACGACCTATGGGATGCAAGAAAGGAAAAGGAGGAACACTTGCTTTGATATTAGCCAAAAAGTCGTATCAATTTTCCAAATTAGATAAAATCCGTCAAAGCCAGATTGGGAAAATTGTTAGATAAGTTATCATTAGGTTAGGTGTGTTTGTTGCACCACGTGTTCATCTAGAAGACAAAGCAAATCCTTTTCTTTTACATTTTGGGCATTTAGAAATATGCAACTTATTTCGGTCAGAAATAAGGAACGTCAGACTTTTCATATTGGAGATCTGCTTTCTGAGCATTGCTGTTTAGTAACTCTCCAGTCACATTCTGTGTACGCCATCTTGGTCTCTTGTAGGTTCTTGCAGCCCTATGGGATTGTATGTAGTCCCTGTTGTGAGATTATAAGCTGCATTTGCGGCAGCGCTGAAGCGGTTCAATATTTCACAAAGCACATGAGAATATGCAGTTTGTCCTTGTCCTCAGCACGTTCTATGCTCTTTGAGGGGCGTTACGTGTGGCCGAATGAATCACGGATCACCGCAGGTGCTCGTATGCATGCTCCAAGAAAACCTTTTTCCAGTATTTTGAACGATTGGCGTTTAGTTTTAAGAGCCCTGCATTGGCAAATTTGACCCGTGGCTATTTTTGACAAATTGCAATATTTGCTCAAATAATCTATCTTTTGCGCAAAGAGTTACCACATACTTGTTACCGGTACTCGCATCTATTGGATCATTTGTTTTTTTTTTAATGTAAAGGCGGCATACTGTACTGTGCATTAGCACAGGCGCTGCACGACGTCATAAAGCATCTGTGAGTAACAAGTGCTCCAGAGAGTGAGAATTTAGCAATTATCCGAAAGGCAGGGCTCATCGGGTGTTATTCTCACGTTGAAGTCAGCATAGTGCACATATTCTTAGTATGCCTGCAGTTTTCTTGATATCGTCCAGTCCATACGTTGTTCATCTTATCGTGTGTCCCTGGAGCGGGTGCGTTATTCGCGTGTAACGCACTTAAGGTTTTTAGCGGGGGCTCGAATTTGCCTAGATGTTTCAAAAGGAATCGTTTATCGAATGCTATGTGCTTTTAATTTACCCGCAGCATTGCGTCTGATTATTGTGTATAGAAATTTTGAAACAATAAGAGGCATTCATCATCCCTGCCTTTAATATTCTTTGGATGAATGTGTCCCTATTTACTTAGGCGGATCATTTTGATTTGGGCGATGCGTGTGCATAAGAACGAAAAAGAAAGGCGGCATATTCTTACGTTACTTTTTTGGGAACTGAGTGCCTCACGGCACGGATTTCTTGAAATGCTAAGAAAGTGCGTCATAAGGGAAATCTGATAGCTTCAAGGTAATTCAACATGATGACTTTGGATAGGCCGTGGATTTTATCGTAGCAGAAAGGTGAGGTGTGGTGTGGCTCATGACCAGATGGTGCGATGCATGAGATGTGGTCGGACGTGAACAACCTTACACGGCGGACAGCTTGAGGATACTTCAACAAGTGTGAAAAAGAAAACACCACTATTTATTAGTAGGTATTAAAGGCAAAAAACAGTGCACAAGAGGCGTCAGTGAAGAAGCACTTACGTATTGGCCTTTAATGTGAGCTGCAGTCTCTGGAAAACGTTCTGTATGCAGGGGGAATCGAATAGCATGCAATGGCTAGAATATAAGGCTTCCAATGTCTCTCTATTCAAAGTAAATAGTGCAACAGTGCGCCACACTGAGGGAATATTGGAAGCTACGCAATACATATATAAAACAAATATTAATGGTCAGAATGTCTGTATCACCAGGACGTATGTTTTATGTTTGTTTTTTAGGGTAGAGTTACAAATACGTTTTGGTAGAGCTCTTGGTGCAGGCCTTCAGTGTTGTCAAACGCTGTGAGGTTTGTGATTCAGTTTCTGCCGTAGCTTTGGTTGTTGAAATGTTCATCGCATTTTTTGTAAACAAGTAGCTTCAGATTTTGTGCATCTTGGCTGCGTGCAGGACGTCAGTCGCAGAATAGAAAATCAAGAGTGCATGCAGGTCTTAAGTAATAGTAGATATAGCAAATAGCCCTCCTGGTTTAGCGAATTTACATCGTTCGAGTCGCTTGTTCATGATAGGATTTATATTGCACACGCAAGCCACATGAATTACGCCGTTAGAGTGTCATACCTTGCATATGCCTGTATACTTTTAGATTGGCCCCCGTGGCGAGTTGACTTTGTCGTTTCATCTGTAAACAAAACCAGCTTGTGAGCTGTGAAGCTCGAGCAAGGGATTTTGATTGAAAAAAGTGGCCCTGGGGAAAACTTTCGTAAACCACAGTACTAGTTGATACTTGGGTGGCGGGCCTGCGCGCACTTATATCCAGGGCTAACAGGCATGGAACGATTCAACAGATGATATTTCCCCCGGCATCAGTCAAACTTTAGCAACGCTCGCTTGAAGTAGAAATGATATTTCTGTTGTAGCGGACACATTAAAAGGAGTTGGCCAACTTGTTCTTGAAGAGAGCTGCCTTCGTTCTAGTTAGGCAATAGCCATTTCCCACCTTCCTGCTAAGCACGGAATATATTTTGCGCTGATGCACCTGTTTGTTTTCCCCATATAGCCGGGCAGCAACAAACCAAGCTGAGAAGCGTCTTGATGCACCATGACAACATATCAGTCTTCCAGAAAGAGTCAAAGTAGCGTCTAACTGCACAAACAAAGCCACTTGCGCGTTGTACAGGGGACGCTTGTGCTTTTTTGAGCCAAAAACACTTCAGTAACAGAAGCCTCCTGGTAATGAACTGTAAAATAACTTGAAATATGACTCCTCGTCTAGTTTTAAGTTGACACAAATGCTTTCCACTGCCCTACTGATAAGGGCGACAATGAGGAAGTCAGGGTATCGCGAAGGTGTCAACGTGTCTATCGTCGTTGTGAATGGGGGTCTATTTGCCATTATTTTGTATACTCTATCAGTGGTAATTTGTCCTAAGTGCTTTTGTTGCCGCCGTTGACTCGCGATTTCATTGAACACGCATTATCAAGGTAGAACCGCAGCATGTCCCCACAAAAGAATTATGTCTTAGGTTTGGAATGCCAATGTTGGGTAACAGTCATACGTCACGTTACCGCTAGGATGTAAGGATTGTGCATACGGCTGCAGGAGCTTGACAGGTACCATAGTGCTTGCAATCATTGCCCAGGAGCTTTGCTCCTAACGATTACGCGATTCCAACATTCGGCGCCTGGACAACCGTGACAGATGCAGGACTAAAACAGTGTTTTTCTACTAGATACATACTACTACATACTGCGAAGGGTTCCATCACATTTCACTCCGTCCATGAGCAGAAGGTACGCTTGGGGGTGCTACTGGGTGACTGTTGAGATTCGACTGCTTCCTCAGGGAGCCTTGTGCGGTCATTGATTTTGTTGAGTGAAACATATCGTGTTCGTGGAATCATTGAACTTCCTCTCATCGACTGTTTAGGCCTTCGATGGCGATAAACCGAGCTGAAGGTGCTCACGATTTCCTGATGGATGGTGCTTTTTGGCAGATGTGGGCGTTTTTTTGCGGGATAATCAAGTGGCAGACCGATTGCCATGGACAGCTCTATTTTTAAGCATAATCAATTGGAAGCATGGCATCAGGACATCTGTTCAGCATTAAAGCTGAAACTAGTGTTGACCCGTGAGTCAAGCGTACCTGTTTGCTTCTGGCAGCAACCCAGTCTGTCTTTCCAGAATTTGCTAATCCACGTACAAAAAAAACAACTTCAAGAGTAGTGTTCCGTCCATATGCTCATTGCTAATGCTTGCGCACAAAGACTGTGTGTGCAGAGACGACGTATGACAACGGCTAAGTGATTTTGGCAAGTCTTTAGCGGCTGCAGCCAATGCTGCAAACAGGGGCATCTCCTTTTAGGGTACCAAAAAATCACTCCGCTAAGCGTTTAAGCTTTTCTCTGAAAGTGAGACGTATTCCTTGACTCACTAAAATCAAGGGTGTCACCCATGTCTGAAACGCTTTGTTACAAAGGTGTGGTGAAGGCAGATTGCACTGCAGTTCGTCCGTGTAGGTCCCACAACTAACAAGCCTACCGAGTTTCCCATAAAAGCACGATTGCCGTCATAAAGTGGGAACGGATTCTAGCAGTGCACTGGCTCATACAAAGATGGTAAGGCTGCTGAAGCACAAGTGCCATCCAGGCCTGATGAGAGGCAAGTGCCATCCGGGCCTGAGCACAATGCGCAAACATGTTCAAAGAGGCGTGGGTAACATAGTAACATGCAGCAATGTGCGCCGTTTCTGAAACAACGGCTCCCTTCCGCAACGCGAAAAATACACGGCATTGTATTGGGAAGCAATGCAGGAATTGGACAAATCGTCAAAAGGCTGCTTGTTTCATAGCTGTAACTCTTATCTCAAGTGCCAATGTGAATCGCGCTAAATGCAATGCGTCATAAATATTGTTAGTACAGATCTTGCATGGCCTCCTATTTAGTGTTTTGCGAGGTAAACGAACGAACGAGGCCATTCTGCAATGGTGTTTTCCTCTTCAGAAAATGCATTGCAGTCTAGTAATGTGCGCATTGAATAAGAATCCAATAAAATTTAAACTGGGGCACTGGTAGGATGTACGCTGCATGAAACATCTCAGGATCAGCAGAAGTGCAAACAAGGTACTGAAGACGCTTCTTGGCCTCTAATCGATAGAGAGCGTCCATATCACCATATTGGATCTTACCAGTAGATATCAAGTCCACATGGTTTCTGGGCATTAAATTAGTCCGAGGGATCCTGTTTTTGTGTTGGCCATGTGGAGTCGGTGCGCCCATGGCGACAGCCAACAGGGAAAAAATTAAGCATTTAATTGTGTGGATGCTTATACAGGAACAAGCCAGAAGTTGTGAAGCCAATAATCGTAATTTGCAAAACTTATGCAGTCAAAATGTTTACGAACTGGGTATCCCCAGCTAGATCTGCCACGCTTTCGCTCGCCAGCTTGTTTTGTTGCCTTGAGCATGCCTTTACGTTCTAGTTTGAAGCCAGGTGCATGGATGAGTCTAGCTTGTATGTTTCGTCAACATCAAAGTATGCTAGCACTTTCCACTGCTTTCGCTATAAGTTGCTGATTGGCGCTGACACATGAATGAATGCCATTGTTGGAGTCCAATATATCCGTACAAATTATCTGCAGTTCTCTACAGGTCTTGCAAAATGTCCGAAATACGCTGAAGTAGGTGACGATTATGGCCAAGTTATTGAGCGATAATGATTGTTCTCAGTATGACTAAAACATTATGATAATTCCTGAATGATACCAAGCATGTACTATTCCCGCGTTGTGCAAGCGTTAGAATGCAATGATATCACATTATACAGGAGCAGCTTAAGAGGAGAAACTTTCATACCGTGATGTCTGTGCACGTTTTGGACCCACGAGAATCGCGTAGTTCATGAGCAGATGGTACGTATCATATGCAGTAAGCTAATGACAGCAAGGCGTGCCCCCACCGCTGCTTTATTAAAGTGCGGTCTACTTTTACATCAGGATGACCAATTTTGGTTGGTCATTTTGCTTTTTCTTTCTAAACAAAGCGAAAAGCGTTATCACAGCGGCGTTTAAACCTGCTAGAATGTGGGGCCTTGCCAAATCCAAGCGAATGCAAATCAATAGAAAGTGAGCTTGAGTACGAGTATGGGTGCTCATTCAGTGTGCTTGATGAGATGCACAAGGATAGCTAAGATCAAATTCAATGCTAATGAGTTCGTCCGGCAACCTCAGGGAATTTCAAGCTCTCATAGTGAGGCAGAAATGTGCAGTATTCACATGTGGTACACTCCAGGACATTCGAGGTTGGCGCGCTTTGGTATCGCACAGGGAGTGCGTATCATCAGCGGCCATTTTATTACGAGGTGACACAGTCGTAGAAATTCTACCACTGTGAACTTTTGTAAAATTTGCCTTTATGTTGTGTGGAAGGCGTTCCTTAAGCATAATCTTCGGAATCGTTAACGTGCCAGCACTATGTACATCATATTCCTACGCTTCGCATGAAATGGACTTGCTGCTTTCGGCTGGTGCTCAATCAAGAAACCGCGCTCTTCTGTCAGATGCGTGCCAAATCTTTACGGTCAACACGCACTGTCGGAAGAGTCCCCTGTTGATATGTCCTCATTCTCTTTTTTTTTGTGTTCGAGTTTGTATGTACAATGGGAAAAGGAGCAATAACTGATAGCGGCAGCCTTTCCACCCACTGTACTTTTTTTATAAGCAATCTCTTCATATCGGTTGCCAGCCGCGTCCAGTGTGATGATTATAGCCGCAGCAGCTTATTCTGGCATTTTTGAATCGGTCACATTGTACTATTGCATCCCGTTAGACTTCCAAGGTAATATTTGATTGCATAGATTGAAATTCCGGCAGTTCGCAGCTCTCGAGATGTTCACAAAGATCCGTTGACTCGCTGGTGCTGTCTGCAGCCCTGCACTAAAACTGAGCGCCACTGAGCAGCGTTTTCCGCATTGTAACCTAACTTCTTCGTCAAGAAACCGACTGCGAATGCCAACTCAGGCTGATGTAGGGATATGTCTAGCGTGCAATATCTAAGCTACGCAATATTTTCATGCAATTGAGAGAGTTTACAATGTGCTTTACGAGCGCGTTTCATATCTATAGAGCGTGCGTGCCAAGCATGTGGCTCTTTGAATAGCTTGGTGACCTTTTGCTGTCCAGCAAAAACGCTTGGCCCGTGCTCAATGCCATCACTTGGGCCTCACGGCGGTTGCTTTTCGTGATGAACAGGATGTACGTTTTCAAATTATCAAGACATCCCAATGTTGCTGCATCTACGGCACGTAGGATTCATCCGCAAGAAATACCATTTTAAATGGAGCGGTTAATGCGCGTTTCTCTTGTCAGGCTATCCATGCAGAACATCAGCATGGGAAAACTGCGAATAACGAGTTGACACCTGTCTGTGCGCACGATTTGTCTTTGGTCGTGGGCAATCTTTATAAACCCATGTGGAAAGGAAACTCTACATATCAGTTTAATTTGCGTTACTGCAGTCTAACTGGGTTTTCTCTATTCTTTTGTCAGCGCGCCTCAGACAGTAGGCGCTATAACCATAAATTCTCTCTGACAGTGGTGATATATCATTTGCAAACGTTAGCCTTATTCTTATGGAAGCACTGTTATTTAACGTACAGTGCGCCTACATGCTTGTATCAGCAACTTTGCGGGCGCTAGGCTGTTTCGATTGAGGAAATATCACAAAATTGGACGCGTACATATTGCTTCCAGGTTGCTCCCAATCGGCTGGAAGTCACTTCACCCGGTGCCAAATCACAGAACAGCGTAAGTCACGAAGTTGGTCTGTCAAAGGGATGCATTCACACGAAATCAGACAGTAAGAGATATGTTTAACGAAAGAGACGCCGGAATTCTCAACGAAGCGAATGCGCTTTTCAAAAGACGCGCAGACGCCCTTTAGGGCGGTCACAGGTTACCTCTTTCTTACACGGCAAGAAGGAGAGCTCCAGAAGCACAGGATATATTGCCATATTTCTCATAACTGACGCGAAAAATGTTTGTTGCAGACCTTGCACGCAATTAGGCAAGAATGCGCTGCACAACTGCGTCCAAAGCACAGGCGCTTGTGACACCGCCTGATGGACACTCATGCAGGCTGCGTCTTAAGTGAGGATGCATTCATAAAGGCTAGCGATAACGAACATCCCAACATGCAAGACTTCAAGAAATGTCCCTTTTCGTCGGAGCAGCAAGTGGGAGATTTAACAGACATCTTTGCTCGAAAGCATCACGCGTTGTTAAAACAATCCATATCACACTTTTGCAGCCCACTTCGTATTCGCAGAACATCAAGATTTGAAACAAGGAGGGGGAAGTATCTGCAGTTAGTTCTCTGCAAGGTCCTAGTCAGGGTGCTCTTTTGTTGTGAATGCCTTGTTTAGTTTGCGTAACTACAATTTCATGAACTTCCATAATCTGTTTTTGTATCTGCCAGAAAGTGTGCACCTCAGCACTCGCTTGCCTCGTTGCGAAAATTTTTGTAAAAACGGCATTTTCGTTATGAGCAATGACCACTATTCCGGCTCCTAGCTGTATCCGCAATAGATAAATGCCTGTGGTTGCACCGTCTGTCTGCTAGCCTTTATCTTTGCATAACGTTTTTTCTCGCAGCCCCTGGTTCTCAGGCGTTTTTTATTGTGTCAGAATCAAGCGCCTGATATGCTACTCAGTTAAACGCCTAGAACGCCCATCATTTTTTGTTCTGGTCCTTGAGTTTCTCTAAATCTCTAGAACGCGCGACTACAGCGGCATGCGCTCTCTAGGCGTGCTGGCATCAGGCAAATTCTTTTTTAGCTTTGCGGCAATTCGGGGACGCTATTTGGTATGCTGAAGCAAGCTCTCGTATCTGATGGCGCATTTCGTTTTGTTTTTGCTTTGTAAAATTGCGTTCGTTTAGCAGGATTGTTGCACAGCTGCCGTGCAGGCCAACCTGATGTTTGAAGAATCACAGCGCTGCAGAAGACGCCGCAGAAATGGCCTCGTATATCTTGCACTCAGGCAGCCGAAGACATCTTTTGCTTGCAACCACGTTTTTGTATGACGATAGCACGAAATTCATGTTGCTACTCGAGCCCTTGAGCTGTTTGTCGCTGCGCCGGCATGCGGGTCTAGTACGCTTGATTGCGGCGCCGTTTTGCTTGTCCGTTCACCTATCGGCATTTCACAAGACATGAAGCTTCTCAAGAGTTTGACATATGTGTTACATTGCCGTTTCTGCTGCAATGAAGTCGTGAATCCACCACAAAAGAACAGAGCTGCAAAAGACAGCACTTTGCGTGGGCAGTTTTAATGTGAGTGGCTCGCAGTGGTTACGGAGGCGCCTCAACACAGTACGCTTAAAAGTGCTTTGCTTCAGAAGTATTTATGAGCGGGCGTTAACACGTTATTTTTTGCTAGTGCCCAGATCCTCGTTCTGTCTCTGAATTGCGGTTTTGCCTGAGTCGTTTGATCCAGAAGTATTTATGAGCGGGCGTTAACACGTTGTTTTTTGCTGGTGCCCAGATCCTCGTTCTGTCTCTGAATTGCGGTTTTGCCTGATTGGGCAAATATCAAGCTTGCGAGTGAATGCGCCTTCAAGACACAAAGAATATACCATTTTGTTATGTGGAGGCGCGACAATTTTGTTGCAAAAGCGTCCACGTCATGCTAAGACTGTTTCTGCTGCTGTTCGGGGGAGAAATATAGGCGCAGAAATAATATGAACAGAATCCTGCAAGTGATTGCTTTTACTAGCAGCATACGAGTACGGAAAAAACTGAGCACCGTTCTTCCAGGGACTGCATCTCTTGCCAAGCCGTTTACGCTGCCATGTGAATTTTTAAGGAGCCTTGGCTGCAACGAAGCCTTAGTGACACGCCTTTCATGTGCTCGATGTTCCTACAGGAACAGACCCATGTTACACACATTTTAAATAGATATGCAGAGCACAGATAACGAAATATTCGCTGCAGATAGGTTGTCTGGATGCCTTCTGGCATATGGGAAACGGGAAACCTTTGAAAATTTTTATTTTGATCAGAGAGTATGAGATCTGACAAAACGTTTTCGCTTTGATTCGTCCCTCCATGACAAGCAATTCATGTGCGTCTTTTGCGGTTGTTTTGTCGGGATAACAACGTTGGCAGCAGGGACAGCTGATATTCTGCTGCTGTCATTTGAGATTGTCCATGCACACAGGTAACCAACTCCTTTGCTGCAAATATCTGGTTTAATGTACGCAGGTTTTTTCTTTTAACCCCTGGAGTACTTTCGAACATGTCAGGAAGTACGAAGCCTTAAAAGACATTTGCATCGTTGCGAGAACTTCGGTGAATGCGGTTGACGGCTCTTGACGTTTGTCACCAGAGGGATATGCGTTTCGACGCATCAAGGGCAAAGCTTGCTTCTCTGTTGCTGAAGATTCCTCTTTTGGTTTGCTTTCTGTTGCTGCGTAATCTTCCACATTGGTCGCCAGATAAATCTGTAGTTCATGTTACCACAGGCAGCGCTTGACTGCGTCCCTGCATAACCATCTCCTCCGTGGCCTGTTATTCTCAGGCGTTTTTTATTGTGTCAGAATCAAGCGCCTAATATGCTACTCAGTTAAACGCCTAGAACGCCCATCATTTTTTGTTCTGGTCCCTGAGTTTCTCTAAATCTCTAGAACGCGCGACTACAGCGGCATGCGTTCTGTAGGCGTGCCAGCATTTGCTCCTGTATTCTATGGAGTGTTTGGATGCTGTGTGTTTTCCTCTCGCCCTTTCCTCTAAATATATAACCTGGTGGTCAGTTAAATGCGCAACAGACGTGCATGCATATAGATCTCTTCTCATGAGTTTTTTCTTGCATTTGGTTTTTAAAAATACTTTGCATAAAGTTTAGTGCCCTCCAAAGTCCTACGTTTCCTCAAGTAGTTGGCGGCTGTTTTAGTTCTCACAGGCATTACCTGAACAAGAACTGAGCACAATTGTTTGTCCTTGTAGTGTCTCGCGACGTAGGAAGTGAGCAAGAGCAACATGTGCTGGGGGCTGTTGAGCCCATGTGAACAACTTTGGCCAAGTGCTTGGAGGTTTTGCTTTGTTTGTTATAGGGCATGACACCGTATCGTGTTTGGAAACGCTATCGTCTCCATGCTGCTGATGGACACTCTCCTTCTCGGTTCAGCAAAAGGATTTCATTTTAAAAGCAGTTATATACTGGTGCAGATGCATCTGAAGAATTTGCCTGCTTGCAGTCTTTTTGAAAATTGTTCTGAGCTTAATTACTTCTAGCGGCTGGCTGGAAATCATTTTTTTTTCAGGCGCACATCACGTTAGAAGGCTCTTTCCTGAAATTCGCGTACGTCCGCAAATGGCTTTTAGAAGCCTAATGCTTAGAACCGTAAACTAAATGGCGTCTGTTGAAACAATCTGTGGGCATGCGCATAGTGCCTGACATTGGCGAATGGTTGCCGTTTTCCAAACGGCTAAATTGGAAAGGCTTTTTTTGATTCCTCTCAGTTGCAAGCTGGATGTACGTATGCGCCAATGGTCTTTGATCCTTAGTTAACGTATCCAAGAAATAGTTCTTTCGCAGTGCCCGTTTTAATGTTTTGTTGTGGTGACGCTTCCAATACATTAGGAACACATCGCCTGCATGCGTTCTTTTACCTTAACCCACAAGAACGTTGTGACCGCAATGAAGGGTTATATATTCATTGTTCAAGTACAGTCGAGGGCACCTGACCCACTAACGCACTCCAACAGCTCCGTAAAATGCATCAGAGGCCGCTCTACAGCACCCGAATTGGAGGGCTGTTTTTGAAAAGTACGAAAAACAACGTAACTTTGGCCATAGATGCCTCCTAACGAACTTTTCTCAGCATAAAGGATTTAAATGATATTCTTCGCAGCGAGTGAGGCGTGTCATTGTAGATAATGCCCAAAGGAAGAGAATCTAGCAAATATGTGGTAAGTTAACAGGGGGACACGCAAGAGTTCACATTGAAAAGATTGTCGTACTGTAAAACCATCTCGGATAAAAATCCTCTCGGTGTCTTGTGCCGAACAAATCAACAATCATCAGAAGGTGAGCTATTCCTACGTCAGTGATGCCAAACTCTTATTGTTGTTGCGAGCAGACTGATGCACTTTGAACAAACATAGTAAAATGGATATAAGTCTGATAAATGGGGTGGTGTTGCCGACATTTTTAGACAGCAAGAAAAAAGCTCACCAAGCAGAAAGTATGCATAACTCAAACGCGCATGCGAGGCTGGAAGCTGACGCCTAACGGTTTAGCATTCAGATAACGCTGTGAAGCAACTAAGAAGCAGCTCAACTTAGCCTTTGTGTCCTACACTGTGTGGATCTACTAGGGCGCATTTGGAGTAGTAAGTGTTTCTTTGTCAAGTCCGCGCTCGCGTAGTTGGGCAACACGTCAACCAGCACATTGAGCACTTCCTATCCGTAGTGCTGTAAAGCACGTCTAGATGGGAAAGTTCACATTGCACTTGCAGTTAGTACGTCATCATTGCACTTCGCGAACTGTAAAAAATGTCCATAACATAAATATTTTCGCGCAGCAGCACAGCAACGGATTATGTTTTGATTTTTTTGTCATTTGCTTCTTTATATCAGCATAGCTGTTTCATCGGACTAATTGCACGAATGACCGAAGTAGTAACGCTTGGTGGCAGTTGCGACCATTGTTTAAGGGTCAGGCTGCCTCCGGATGCTTTTCCTTGCTGATTGCGTTCGCATATTTACCCGATGTCCCGTTCGTTGAGTGTAAAAATATGCCTTTCTATTTCAGAAGGTGAGAGAAAAAGCTTGGCGAATGCACGGTAGCTGGAATTTGGCCCTTCGTTCATATCCACATATTGTGTGAGCAAT
Source organism: Eimeria tenella (assembly GCF_000499545.2). Classification (NCBI taxonomy): domain Eukaryota; phylum Apicomplexa; class Conoidasida; order Eucoccidiorida; family Eimeriidae; genus Eimeria; species Eimeria tenella. The sequence continues at coordinate 167,755 of NW_013541512.1, forward strand.
TCATGTCGATATTTTCTGCAGGAAGTATGTCTCTCTGTTCAACGATCAAGGGAGAGAAAATTTTATGAAAGGCAGTTCATTAGCTGCGCATCCTTCATTCTTGTATTCAAAACTGTTTGTTTGCCTTCTTCAAGCTTTTCAGCAACGGTCACGTGGCGCGCACATCTTGTTTATTAGTGACCAAAATCCAGCCTCACATTTCGAAAAGGAACAAGCTGGGGATCCGTCTAAGCTTATGAGAGTTTTTCTATGAAACAGAGACGTTCAAGCATTACTACTTCGGTCGTTTGTTTCACGTATCACCAGTAGTCATGTTTACAAAGATGGACTGCTGCCGGATTTGACAAGAGCGCTTCTAAGCCAGGAGTCGCTTCTCCTCAGCCTAGACCCAGGAGGTATGCCCCTTGAAGCGAAATTGCCAGCTAACAAGCCAGAATCAGTCTCGTAAAAGAGTTTGTCAAATGTGAGTTTCAACATGAAACTGCTTAAGTCAAGTGGTAGATACGCGGGCTCACAGGCGTGCATGATGCTTTGAGAAATGCTCAGTTCTCTAACAGCATGTGGACGCTAAATCTGCGTTTAAGGCATATCTCAGCACACATATAGGCCGGCAACGATGAATTGAATGGCAGGCTGTAAGCCGCTTCACAACCAGTCAGTACCGACTAGCTAGATGCATATACTTAATTGTGACTGGGGAGGCAATTTTTACTAACCGTCTTGATGTTCAGCGTGTGTTCAAACTGGACGGCAACTGCAGATATTGCTTTTGCATGTCATATGCTCTTTTGTTCGCCTTTTGGGTGTTTTTCACCTCTTCCACTGCCTGCCTTGTTCTCGATACAACTTGAAGTTTGCTTCATTAGTTTGCTACGAACACAGCCATTGCCAAACGTCTCATTTACTTTTTGCAAATTGCTACTGCTAACCTCTTCTCTACGTATATTGCCGTTAGATTAAAGAATTAGTTCTACCAGTTTTCAGAGGGAATACTGTGAAGAGCGTGCAACGTACTGTCTGTGGTACGTAAAAACGAATAGGCGTGAGAACGAATGTGCTTAGCGCGACGACGTCCCTATGGAAAATATATTTTAAGTGCAAAAATCCCGTGCGGCGGAAACGCTTTACGGGCGGCCCACCATGATTCTACAAGTCCTCGGTGCTTAATGTATTGAGTGAGGTTTGCCCTTTGCTAAATATTGTTGAAATGCATTGGCAGTGTGTTTTAAAAGGCCTGCTTTCCAGGAATGCAAAAGCTGCCGCTCTTCAAAGGTTAGAACCATTCCTACCACGCCCGTCTGAAGTAGGCGATGCCATGCCGTGCCTTGATTGGCACTTCAGTCTTATGAGCACGCACACAAAACCGAAGCTCTAGAAAAAACAACAAAGTACTTTAGGAACGTCAGTTTCGTGTGGAGGCTAGTAACTTTACATGGTCGCCATGTGCAGCACTTTGGCAGGCGGCTTCAAACTTATGCCAGTACTCGATTGTTGGGACGAGCTCACCTAATGTTCTGTATGACCTTTAGATCACAATGGGTTTTTTACGAGAGGTCAAAGGCACTTTTGCTTCAAATTGTATGTCGATATTGTGGTCCGTAATGGGATGATATTACTCCCAGTATCAAGTCGGTCATAGCCCAATTGGCGTTAAATAAATTTGAAAAGCAAAAAAAGTGAAGTACGACATTAGGCGCACGCCAGCTCATCTATGTAGCCTATCTTTTTGATATTCATAGCGTGCCATGACTCTATCCTTGAATGCATTTAATGGTTCTCTCAAACTGCTACAATGCTTAGAGCATGACAACAAGGGCTATTTAGCACCTTAGAAACAACTGTGAGTTCTTTGCAACTGGTGTGCAGAACTATGTCCGCACCTCTTGATTTGTGTATGCTCTTTCGAAGTGCAGGAAATACTCTCGCATAGTGCGGAGTTGCCCCTTTACCCTATTGTACAGACCAAGGATGTGCGCAATCTTGAAAAATTTTTTTCTCCCCGGTTTCTGTAGATGGAGCGAGAGTCGGTCCCCTCCGCTGTAGCGGCAAAGGCAGCATTTCCAAATCTTTTTAGCCGTTATCTGTTGTTGGTGAGCAGTACACAAGTATGCTTTCAAACTTGACCTGAATCGATCGGTGCCAGTGTGTGTCTCCAAAGCTGCCAAATAGCAGAATGTGAATTGCGTCACAATATATCGGCCTGCAAGAATGTTAAAAATCGTTTCTGCATCAAGAGCAGCTATGTTGTCTGCGGGTTGCCGAATCAGATCATTTGTAGAACTCCCAGCTGGAAAAAGTTATTACTGTTTTATACAAAGTCTACTGCCAAAATCATGCATACACAGCGGATGATTTTCCTGCTCATGAAGTCAGATATGTTTTACCTGTTTGTACCATTGTGTCGGATTTTTCCTAATATTTCGGCAGCTGCTGCAAACGTACGGCAAGGCGTCTTTCGGCTAGATGTCCTGTCCGTATACTGATGCGCGATAAATATGATTGTGCAACGCTTCCCTATTGCTGCACACAGTTTTCACACTGTAATGCAATTTTCCACGGTATCCATCTAACCGGCAATGCTTCCCTGGTAAGGGGAAAACGTGCCGATAATATACGTATGCTGGATTTTGGATTTCTGCAACTGCGAAAGCGATGGGCATTTTGGATGCAACCCAAAATTCCGGTCATGGCTTTGGCTGATACGTCGTACCAATTTATGTTAGCGTCGACAATCTCAATAAGCTCTCTGGGTTGTGAACACCCAATCAAGATATAGAGCTGCATGATCGAAAATTTCAAGACATGATGCTTCTAACAAAGCTGTCAGCTAATGCAGGACATGTAAAATTCACCACAAGTGTTTTTCATAATGCACAAAATGCACAATCAGCAGGACGCGTTTCGAGGCAGACCGACACGCATCAAGGGCGATGCAAAATATCTGCGTTTGTGCTTTGGAATCTTTTCTGCGCATGTGCTGGTTTCTCCAGGAACAGCAGCGCCTGTGAGTACACGCACACAGATTTGTATCGCGATGACAAATTAATGCTTTCAGGTAAATCTTTTTTTCTTGCGTTCAGCATGAGAGACATTCAAAGGGAAAGTTCAGGCAGCGCTGGTTCGCTTCGTCACCACACCATTCTGCTCAATGCGTTGAATTGCGAACTAGGTTTCTGTCTTGGGGAATCATAGTGCCTTGTATTCTTACGCCAAGATGTCATATTTGCAAGCATTATGGGCATGTTGTGGAAACGTAGTATGTAGCGTCAATCATAAAAACTATCGTTCGGTCGACTGCTTTGTCTGCGGTTCACAAAGTTTTTCCGTTTCTGCACTTTGGTCAGCGTGGCACTAAGAATTATGTACAAGGCTGCCTGTGAATAAGATTCTGGTAGATTGTGAAAACATCTGAGCCTATCAACTCCATATGGAGTTTGTTCGGTTGGTGTTACTACTAGCAGCAGCTAGTGTTTACAGTTCGAGTGTTTCTTAGACTGTAAGTGTGCGCGATTTTGGTGAAGAAACAAGTGGGCAACCGCACCTATGACTATGTGCTTGCGCTCGTAGTCTAATGGTCTTGAGCGGCGTATGTGCGTGTACCCTTGCATGCAGGGGCAGGCATACTATCTGCTCTTGAGATATTGTCTGCTCTTGAGAGCAGACAATATGGAAGGGTGGAGCGATCTACTTACTGTGAACTTTCTTTCTGGCATTTCAATGATAAGCCTACTATGTGAGACGTCGGTATTCGCGGCAACTATCCTAGAGACGCTCTGCTGTGAATTTATTTCCATGGTACACAGCGGAGCTTGTATAATGCGCACTTGACTTCAATAGGGCAGTGTCATCGCAGTGTTAGGTCTAGCAAACATTTGAAGATAACCATTTTTATTGCTGGATCTACACTCGGAGTTAGTGTTACGTGCCATTGTTGTGCCACTGAACGTTCAAAAAGGGTGTTTGCTTAGTCCTTCTGGGTTGCTGATGCTTTACAAAATGTTAATCTCACTATGAACTTGACTCAAGGCACTCCCTTTCGTAGCATCTTTAAAAGGAGCAATTTGCATTTTTGAAATTTGTTTTAGATGTTGCATTTCTTCTTTCGCAGAGGATTCTATGCAACGACATCGTAAGCAAAAGTCTTTGCTCCACTCTCAATATTATCCATTATATGTGTGCACGGGTTTTAGGAATGCGGGGTCCATGGTTGCAGCAGCGTCAACTACTGGCCTTCACCGCTGTAGCCCGGTGATAGTTAATGCACTGCTGTTTTGTTAGGCCGCGCTGGCTGCACTCAGGAGATTCCCTGGCACTGTTCGACTTTCGGTTTCATTGCTGCGCAACTAAGTTTAATGACCGCGAACACTGAAAGATTACGAGTTTACCACTTATTATCATGGAAATTTTGGTTTCAGTTGAGGCTCTCTGCGTTCGTTCACACATTCATGTGGATTTGTTATTGCGGCCCGCGAGACTTTCCATTTCTGTTAAATTTAAGTATTTGCATTACTTGATGCTGAAGAAATGTGTGCGTACTTATGAGGCGCGTATTCTTGTCCCATTCGACAAGGCTTTTTTCACAGAGTTGCCTTTATTCTTCGGAGTTTGCGCAGAAATATCCGGTTGCTTTTGTGAGGTTTTGAACTGACAGGTTTCCATATCGTCCATAAAGCCCATTTTAACGTCAAATGAAAACCTACTTGCTGGTGTCCTTCGGGGTCCCGAGCACGATGCAGTGACAGCGCCTACCTTTTCTTGTACTTGGATACCTTCCTAGTTTTAACTCGCGTGACAAGCTTTCCATGCTATCGTCTCCAAGGACAAAACGAAGTAAGCTCTTGAAATAAATCCTCTTCGTGTATGGCACGGAGGCTCTGACTGCTCGGCATGTCTGTATATCTAATAATATTTGTATTTTCACGGTCGCGAGATTTTGAAGTGTCAGCGCAATGCAGGGGTATGAAGGCGCTCTGATCAATGTAGAGAGCGAAACGTTTGCAGCTTCAGGTAGTCACACAGCTAAAGCCGAACGCAGCGCTTGATGGTCCGTCAAGGGATACGACCCCTCACGCAGCCCACTTGCTACTTTTGTGTGAGAGTGTCAGCGTACTCGTTGACACGTAGCTCCCGAAATGTTGATTCTCTCTGCTAGCGGAGAGTAATATGGACAGGCGGCAAGCTTGCTAACCAATTCAAAGTCCCCGAACACTTGACATCGCGGTGGGATTGTCTACTTCGAAGCGTTTGTGAAGCTGCACCTTCGCGTGCACAGAATTCGGAGCATAGCTCATACAGTGCGCTGATCATGTGGGACAGGCGCAGCTCATTGATCTTTGTAGATAAACAAGGGAACACTAGAAAATCGGCGTTTGACAGAGGGCCTAGCACTAGCTGGCTCAGAGTTCATTTGACAGATTTTGAGTCAGGAATCGGTCACTCTTGAACTCTTGCACATGGGGGGACACTGGCTCTCATGAGTGCGACAGGAGCAGATAGGTGTCCAATCCGAGCGATGCTAGATACTCTATGTAGTGTTGTTGGCCAACTATTGTAGATCCCTTTTGATTCTGCAGGAGGTATGAGGAATTCGTCCAATTTTTTAGATGACTGCATTTTGGATCTACTCTGTAGACGTTTTGATGGTGCTTTTATCTGACGCACAGAATATGAAGTATTTGATGAGACTCTTTCCATGCCAGATGCGGGTATTGGCGTGAGTGGCCTTGAATAGCTATTTCTCAGAACGTATGCTATGGAGCTTGATGTTTCGCTTAATGCGTAGCTTCCCACAACAGGAGACTACTTTTGAAGCAAGCGCTTTCGGGCTTAGCAATTAATTAACAGCGTCGCTTGTTTGTGTTTCTGCTACTGCAGTGGACTGTTGCGCAGAAGAGCAGCGGCGTGATTCTAAGTTCTTTGCGTAGCTCGTGCGTTGTTAGACTCACGCGGAATTTAAAGAAGAAATAAAGATGCGATCCTGCCCTTGAGCAGTCATTTGCACGTTGGCTAAGTAAAGTCGTGGGACATCGTTCTGCAGCTCGTTTGCACTCCCTAATTAGAAATGCATCGAATGTCACTAGCGGGCTGACTGAGTGTAAATTATTAAGATATTTGAAGATCTGCTATATTCTTGCTGCACGCAACTGCAGTGCATGTTTTGTGCCTATTTTCACCTTTTGCTTATCATTGGTGTTTGTTTGGAGTCCATCAAGGGGCCCCTTGGTTGAATGGGTGTATACATGTTTCAAGTCTGATGATGGTCTGTTAGCGGGCCGTGTGGAAAATGAGCTATCTGAGAGCTCGTCCTTTTTTCATGAAAATTCATTTTAAATGTGCAGAAAGTGTGTTGAAGGCTTTATACGGGCTTGTGAAATTAAAGTTGTGCCTTTATATGTGTGATCCTGCAAATGAAGTAGTGGTTATGCCGGAGTCATGCAGGATGTGAGGTGCACTGAACGACATTAGTTATAAACTACTCGAATACTTAGAGCTAGACCATGATTCAGTGTAATAGCTGAAACCAAAAGCTGATGTGCTTTTGCCCGCAGCCGTAGTTAGGCATTGCTGTGATAGGAAATGCGAGACTCAGATCGTCAAGTACGCCGTAAGTTTCATGCAACGAAAGGTAAAAGTTGCCTCTCGGGGAAAAATACATTCATCACAGTAACGTGTGTATACTGCACATGCCTTTACGGCATTCAGACTTGGGTTGAAGACAGCTGCCTCCCGTTAACGCAGCGGTAGCCTTTTTTCTAGCTGTTTACTTGCGTACTAACATCTTCTGTGACATAGCTGGTACGGGCCATCCATATCCAGCTCTGAACGTGTATTGAAAACTGTTTCGGCTTTCTAGTCTTTGATGTCGAACATTCTGCCTTAACGAAAAGAACTTGAGTTTAGCGAGCAGTTGATTTCAGAAGCCCGTTGGGAATGCTTGGACGCACTACCAGTTTGTGAGAGAGGCAGCGGAGATTCTAGTTCGTATGCAGGAAGAGCAGATCCTGTTCCGTGTGCGGTAGAGCTGCATTGGTGCTTCTTCAAAACAAATTTGCGATTTTGAATGACGTTAGTGTTATATGTCAAGGATATATGTGCAAAGCCATGGATGCACACAAATGCATGATTGATCTTGAAATCTTGCAGGATGTACGCCTTGCGAGGCGGCAAACAATCAAACGTAGTCTCGTTTATTTCGTTGAGGTTAGCATCACTGGCACCTTTACTTTAGATGACAGAACACAGTCCATGCAGCTGCTATTTGTGCACAGCTTTTTAGATAGTGGAAAATAGGCTTGCGTCAGCTGCGCATTATACTCTGTTGCGCTGTATTCTGCGTGTTGGATCATGCATCGTGGGCGTTGCTGTACATGCACGCAAATGCATGGTACTTCTGGAAATGTGACAGAAAGTATGCCCTGCTAAGAGGCGAACAATGAATTTTAGTCTTGCTTATTTCATTGAGTTGAGCATGACTTGCGCTTTAATTTTAAATGATAAAACATAGCCCATGCGGCTGCTGCTTGTGTACTAAGCCAGTATTACTTTTCATGAGGTGTGTACTGAATCAGTGCATATGGGAATATATGACGCCTACACTTTTATTTTCTCGCACAAATGCATGCACGTAAAATGTGCCTTTATACAAGTTTGTTTTTATACACACAAGGATATCCAGTTAAAGTTCTGACAAGTTTCGCCGTAAGAATGCTCAAGTCGTTGGCACATCATTCGCTTTCCTCCCGTGGCAGTATGTATGTTTTGTAGCTTCAGCAGACACTAATAGCAAATATGCATAGCAATTTTTGCTTTCCGTTTCCACGTGTGCCGCCGTGAAAGTGGCATTGCTGTAGAGTTAGCCGCTGCGTCTGGCCACATGAGAGGCATTGCTCTAATTCATCGCATCTTCAAGAATGCATAGACCGTGACTACGCCTCTACAGCCATTGCGCTGACCACCTGTCAACGCAACAGCCCTGCATGTGAGCTCAATTAATTAGCGGACAGGGCTTCGTGACCATACAGAAATTTTTAGAGCCAACAGCGACCATGAGTATTGGTGCATTTACGCATTTGCACATCGTAAACATATGTCACTGCATCACTTTGCATCAAACAAGTGAGATAGTGGAATATAGAAGGTGAGTAGATAGAGTAATCTCAAACATAAGAGGACGTTGCCCCCTTATGGGCGTTTGCAGTTTCAGACGCGAGGTACTCGAGTCTCACAAATGTGCAAATATGATGCTTGAAGCTACTTTTTTTCAAGCCAATAAGCCTTTACTTTCATGAAAAAATGCGTGTTATCTGGCCCAATGCGAATAAAAGTTGTTTGGAAGTCTCTGCATGCATGCGAATATCTGAAAGCGTACAGCAGCTGTTCAAAATAATATTCATTCCACATAGTGGAAGCTAAGTCAAATTCAACGCGGGCATTCAGGCTACAAAAGCTAAGAAAGAATCATTACTGCAGAAGCAGTTGCTGTTTCTAGAAAGTGGGTCTCTTGCGAAAATTTGCCCGACGATTAAAAGAAGCCCCTTTAAGTCATATGTTATGTAGATTTCGAACTTTGGAGCTTTGGATTTCTCATCTGCCTTTAAGGCGACGGTTTAATGGCACGAATATGGGCACCACTGCAGATGTGTGACGACGAAACATTTCTTCGTGACATTCTGGAGAATGTGGGCCGTACAGAATGGCACTTAGCAGCATCATTACTGCGTATTTCAGTAGGCGCAACGCGAATAACTAAATGGACTTCCACGCACTAGATTGGTGAAAATGCGCGGATCATCTTTTAACCGAATGACCAATATTGTGTGAAACATGATTTGCCAACAGGTTTCGGAGGTAGCACTTGCAAAGTATTTGAAAATAGATGCATAGAAAATAATTGTTAAATTTCTTTTGAGCTACATGGTCTTTAGCTTTAGGCGTCGCGTGATAGGTTGTGCGTTTCGTCCACTGCCTCGTGGGTCCTGAGGGCATTGCGTAGAGATCACTCCTTTGTTTTCATACAGCGCAACAAACTGGTGCTTTACGCTTCAAGTGAGCATCGTAGAAGAGCAGTATACAACCATTTTAGAATCCATGCGGTGCCTTCGTACATATATGTCACGTAAACACATCCAAAGCCTGTTTATATGCAATGGCCTCCACACATGCAAGATTCCTGAATACAGCTCGTTATTCATGCGTTGTTTGGAATGACAGACGGATTTGGGTCATGCTTGGTTTCGGTAATGCTTGTAAACAGCTTGTAAGAAAGCCAACGGCGGGAGAAGCAAATGGATTAGAGCCACAAGTATTTCACACAATTGGTACAGCGGGCTTCACCGAGTGCGTTGCCGTACGTCCACTGTATATTCTATAAGGACCATGTAACGAAACAACCTACAGATCATTTACAGATCATTTTTCATTTGCTTTGCTTCATTTCGGTATGTTCCTTTTCTTTAGGCGCCCACGTTCTCAGTAGGTTCCTATTTTACACAGCTTTATGAACAAAAACTCAGCGTATGTTTTACACGTGCTTTATACGTGTTGTGGTGTGCATCTCGCCCTTTCCTCCAGCGAGCTTGCAGCATTATAAAGCGAAAAGTAGCTTATTGCGCCTATTCCGGTCCTTCCAGAGGTATGTCACGTGCTGTTCATGTGTAATGTCCTACAGAATGCCTTTTCTACAGGAGTGCACCGTTATGGCATGCCTCCTCGAGCGTGGAAGCTCTATCACGGCTTTATCACAGCCCTTCAAATGTACCTGACATAATGTCGTTTTGCGGCCGTTAGCATGCGCCTTCATGTTGCGCAAGACTCTTATGAAGTGCTAGAATCTTCGGAAAACATATGTACACATTTCTCTATTCTGAGGCTTGTATGCGCCTCGCAGTACGCAGCTATTCGTCTTTTCCTATTGAAACATGTAGTACAGCGACTGAACGTTAAGCATTCGCCTTGAGCGTCAATTGATTCTTGCATTTGAAATGACTCTCACTAGTGGAATTCCTAGTTCTACCGCTGTCAAAACTGCCGGGCAAACGATTTTGGTGCCAAAACTATTACAATATGGCCTCTTTCCAGCGGGAGCTAAACTACAACCGAGCAATGTGCAAACTGCAGGACGTGTGTCGTGAGACACTGCGTGAGGAGATGCAAGTCTCTCTCCTAGACTGTGTCAGATTACTTGCGCTGCATGCTACCTCACGGAAACTTCTATAGCTTGTATATTTAGCTGTTATGCATCAAGATACAGCAGCGTTTATGCAATCATTGCAGCTCCATGCATCACTTTCAAAAGATATAGCTTCATCTCCGCGACAATTATTCTGGGGGCACATATTTGTACGGGCACTTTTCTGTTTGCTGTTAAGATCTGAATTGCGTATAATTTACGCGCTCGTGACAGAGTTTTGTGTCAGGATGCGAAACTAATGCGTTCAAGTTAGCCCACTTATTTGCGCTTTCATCACGATAGAGATAATCACGAGGGACGTTCAGACAGCATTGGCTTGCTCGGCCATTCATTCATTCTGCTTACTGCAACGAGCGTAGGACTAAGCTTCCGTTTCGTGGAATCAATGCGTCTTCCCTTATTGAACAAAAGTATCATGTTTGCAAGCATCGAGGACTTGCCGCGGACGCTTATTGCAAAGCATCAAACACACGATGAACTGATTCTTCTTCGGCTCACAAAGGTTTTCTAATCCTGCTCATTGGTCAACGCAGCACTACGAACTATGTATAAGTTTGTATGTCGCTAGAATTCTACTTGATGATGAAAATCTCTGTGCCTCTCAACTGCAAAGCGAATTTGATCTGTTAGGCACACTATCAGTGACATCAGTCATGGATAGTGCTAGCTCTCAACTGCGGAGCTAATTAGTTCGGTCGACTTCACTATCAGTGACACCAGTGATGGTTTAGGGTTTAGGGTGATTACAGTACGCATTTGCTGTCAGAGTGGGTTCGTTAGCGAGCGTCAATAGAAACAGTTAGAGAGTTAAATCTATTGCAGTGTGCTTTCGTACGCTGTCAGGCGCTCTTGGGTGTCATCAGTGCATTTAGCTTTTATACGAATGAACAGGGCGTGTGTTCAGCAGTGGAGGCAGATTATGTGCACAGTGCAGCAGTCTGACGATTGTGCAAATGCGTTTGGCAGTTCAGTTGTTAGCGCGTAATGTGGGGAACCATAGTTTGCAGATAACAGCCGGGCAGAAGTCAAGCTGCTGATATGTTTCAAAGCGACGCAGCGTAGTTTATGCGGCGTTCCTCTCGCAGGAGTGGCGCAACGTAGTGGTGTTTTGACATAGCAAACACTCGTAACGAGTTGCCTGTCTACTGGCGCTGCACTTGGTTCGGGATTTGCGTGCCGTGAAAGGCGTGCTGCTTCATTGAGCCCAGGAGCACGACGCGCGTTGAATGTTGCTGGGACGTGGATGAATCTAAAAAAATAACGCTCACACCATGCGTTGGACGCGACGCGCGCCTCTTGTACACTACTAACACAAATGTGCAAAGGCAAAAATGGTTTGGATTATTTTATCTTGCTACGAAAACATGTTTGTGCAACAACCCTGCAAGCAGGAGCGCTAGCTCGAATTCCAGCATCATACATAGCACTTGTGCAAAGATTCCACGTAGATGGCGTTCGCCGTCGCTACACCCCCACCTGCTGCCTGCCACGCATTTTGCTGATGCGACAAGGCGCGTAGCTGCATTGTGAGGGCTACGATTTGGCTTGATGGTCAAATCCTGTACGGCTCTCAACTGCGGAGCTAATTAGTTCGGTCGACTTCACTATCAGTGACACCAGTGATGGTTTAGGGTTTAGGGTGATTACAGTACGCATTTGCTGTCAGAGTTGGTTCGTTAGCGAGCGTCAATAGAAACAGTTAGAGAGTTAAATCTATTGCAGTGTGCTTGCGTACGCTGTCAGGCGCTCTTGGGTGTCATCAGTGCATTTAGCTTTGATACGAATGAACAGGAAGTGCGTCCTGCAGTGGAGGCAGATTATGTGCACAGTGCAGCAGTCTGACGATTGTGCAAATGCGTTTGGCAGTTCAGTTGTTAGCGCGTAATGTGGGGAACCATAGTTTGCAGATAACAGCCGGGCAGAAGTCAAGCTGCTGATATGTTTCAAAGCGACGCAGCGTAGTTTATGCGGCGTTCCTCTCGCAGGAGTGGCGCAACGTAGTGGTGTTTTGACATAGCAAACACTCGTAACGAGTTGCCTGTCTACTGGCGCTGCACTTGGTTCGGGATTTGCGTGCCGTGAAAGGCGTGCTGCTTCATTGAGCCCAGGAGCACGACGCGCGTTGAATGTTGCTGGGACGTGGATGAATCTAAAAAAATAACGCTCACACCATGCGTTGGACGCGACGCGCGCCTCTTGTACACTACTAACACAAATGTGCAAAGGCAAAAATGGTTTGAATTATTTTATCTTGCTACGAAAACATGTTTGTGCAACAACCCTGCAAGCAGGAGCGCTAGCTCGAATTCCAGCATCATACATAGCACTTGTGCAAAGATTCCACGTAGATGGCGTTCGCCGTCGCTACACCCCCACCTGCTGCCCGCCACGCATTTTGCTGACACGACAACGTCCACAGCTGAATTATGAGGTTCTAATGATTGCAGGCAAACGAATCTGTTAGAGTTGTTGCCTTGCTTTGCCCGCCGTTCGTGTTGGGTGACTGAGTCGAAGGGTTTTGGACGACAAAAGGTCATACTTTGTATTAGCCGCCGTGGTGGGATGAAAGCCTGAGTGGAGTTGCCCGTTTCATTTGACCCCGCCTCCTGATTCATATCTTCTGCGTCTCTAATGCAGCCCCCGACACTCTGAGGCGAGGCTCAAATTTAAAGAACTGCAGTATATGTTGCTCCGGCAATGCGAATGTATTTATGATCTACGGATTCCTAACCTTAGTGATACAGCTTCTCCATAGTATGGCCGTTGTTCTTCTGACTTTACAGGCAAACTCCAGGACATCTTTATTTCGGCACAGTGCAAGGTTCTGAACAAATTCTAAGCAGTATCGTAGTTCTTTACGGAATGCAGAGAAAGCAATTTTGTACGCAGCCGCGTAGTTGCTGCCTGATGTGGTACTCAAATCATTTGTCGAGTAATGAAGCTCCTCACAAGCTTGTAGCACTATCGCATACCACGTACCGCTCGATACAAAAGAAAGGAGCTTCCATGAAAAGCCTAGCTTGCACTCACCAACTAGATCCGTGAACGAAGAGTACTTTGGATAAGAAACAATCTTGCTGTTGAAGCCAAACTCTCCAAACAGCAGTCACGGCTTTAGTATATGATATGAGATGTACAGAGCTTATTGATGTTCCTGCAGGTAGAAGAACGTAATGCGGTATTGGCTTTTTATCCGTGAGACTGTTTAGCACCATCTGACTCAGGCGTTGTGCAACAAACTTTGAGTTATACGCCTTTCATTCTTGCATTGTAGCACATACGAATCACTGGGAGTTAGGACGGCCGCAGAAGCTAGCGGGATATCAACTTATGACTGCAAAGTATTTTAGGGAAAAGCCTTAGCCGTATATTGTGGATATTGGATATTTTGTAATCTACAGGGCGTAAGGCGAGCTGGTCCTACAATATTCGGTTAGTGTGCTGAGCAGTGACGGCATATTCAGAATTCCGTGGACTGCTAATGGTTTGCAATGATTCGTTTATGTGATACACTGGAGCCAAGCTTGTAGAAAAAGCTCTTCTCATGCCGGCTGCTGGTATTGGCTGACACTTGCTGACGAAGTGCCCGTTAAGGGCTTCATTGTTTTGCCTGGAAAGTGTAGGGTTTCGACAGTGCGTAAATGCGTCTGTGTATGCAATGCCTAATTTTAGTCACAGAGGCCTCATATTTTCTGTAAACATCGGCAATGACTGTAGCCATGCTTGGCTGTCAACCTTCTAGGATGTATGTATCAGGGTCTTTTTCATATGCCAAATGCACATCGGCGTGTTGCTCCTTAAACATTGTCGTAAATCAGGAGCTATTTGGCTATAGCATTTCTTTTGGAGACATGCGCAAGCGTTTGGAGCGTTGTTTATGAACGGACAGGGCGTTTTTCTATAATATTCTGGTCCATGCGGCATATTATGCTGTAGTTGCTACATCTCTTCTTAGGAAAATTCTAAGCTATGAAAGGTTTAACGTATCGAGAAGCATACTCTGCAGCAGAGCCTACTTCGCAGCAAGAACTTCGCTACTGTCAGCGTGGAACTTAAAATGCTGCCCATGTGACAGCTCTGACAGGCACTGGCTTGCCGCCTTCAGGCCTGCGATCCGCTGCCGTACCTTCTTCCTACGCCAGCGACACGTTCGTTTTCCAGTATGTACTGCAGCTTAAGATGACGGTGCTAATTTTGTTCGCGGTTCTTGGTAAGCAGTAAATGTGTAACGCACTGTCGTCTCACAATGTGCTTAGCACATCGCGGCTTGACTGGCGTTGTCAGCCTTATACTTCAATGCAAGCTGCATTAATGTATAAGGCTGGAAACACCAGCCAGAACAGAAAGAAGCTGCTGTACTTTCGATATGTTGCAAGCTAGGCGACAACGATCACATACAGTCAGCCGCCCTTATGGAGCAACAAAACTTTCGTAGCAAGGTAACACAGCATTCGTTTTTGCGCTCTTGTGTACCTCGGACGCAATCCATCGTTAGCCAAACACTAGTTGGTAAGCTGAGTAAAATACGGTTATTACTGCCGTATGGTCCTTCGTACAGTCTTCTCGCTTGTAGCCTATTGAATTATAGGTCAGTCATACTGGCAAGAAATTCAAGAAGTATTTGTCGGTATAATTGAAACTTCTGTATGTTCGACTACACACTCTAAGAGGGATAGCACTATTGAAAAGTATCACGTCTTGGCATTTCATGAATGTCACGTCGCAAACAACTGCAGCCTTAACCTCCGCTGGTAGCTGTGGTAAACCATCGGCTTCTTGGAAAGCTTGACGTTGCCACTACAACGTTCCATAAACGGGATAAATATCGAATCGTACAAGCTGTGGCCTGGGCGAACAAGAGACGCTACTTACTATTATAAAATACACCAAACAAGGCTTACAACAAAGGTCCCTGGAGGCACAGAAAGTATGTTTGGGGCCAGCTTGCTTCCCAGTATTGTAGAATGAGCATATAAGAGGCTTACTGAAGCGTTGTGGCCCACAACGCTTACCTTGGTGGCGAAAAGCTCTTCAAAGTGAAGATGGATATTCGAGGATGATTGTCTCCCGTTATTGCAGGAAGTGCGCCGCGCGGGAAATGGGCGAATGCTGTGTTGTATATCTCCATGCCAAGGCCTGTACCGTCTCTACTTAGATTGTTGCTGATCTTGCAAGTGATGTAGGCATGAGAAGAAAATCGGTGTTTAAAAAAGATCCTAAAAGAGATCCATCAACGTCACCCTGTACGAGTCAGACTGTGAGTACACGATTTTGTGCATGAAATTAGGACTGGAGCTATTGCAGCTAGCCTTAGGCGTATACCATTCGAAAGACATCATTCGTCATCCAGGGGTTGCTCATCTGAGGCACTATTCTGACAAGATACATTTTACTGTTAATGGCGCTAATATTCAAGAATGGACAACCCGGAAAATGCGTTTTGGCAATTCTGCGTCCGATGATCTGGCCAGATCTCCTATCTCATACCGTTTCATTGCTGTTGACTTGAAACTAGTGAGCTAGTCTTGTGTGCAACAAGTTACAAAATCGAAAATCGATAATCGCTCAACGAGCTCGTAAGACATATCACAGCTGTGGACGTTCTACGCAAAACAGCAATGCAAAGGTGCAGGGTTAGCTGAGAGCGTCTCTCAAAACAAGGATTCGCAACAGCGTCGAAGGTTGCGTTCAGGCGCGCTAAGTAATTTCGGCAACTGCATTGTCTCACGTTTCACTGCATAGGACGTACGCTAATTTGCATCAGAGCTAGCAAAAAGTCGCACCCTGTCACAACTTCTTGGTGCATACCTCACATTTCGTACTGTCTTTTTTCACATACTTAACGCCGTGCGTGTGCATGTTACTAGAAAGTACGACCAGTTACTTCTCAAGGTGCTAAGTTTGGGATTACACGGCAGTGTGAAGTTTGGCATTACAAGGCCACTTGCCTAAGCAGTTTGCCGATATTATTTTCAATCTGCGACATGCCAACTGTGCAAAGCCGCTGGAAAAAATCGATCCGCCATTATTTGGAATCATGCAGCTCAGCTTTGCCCTTTTAACATCCCGTTTATGACTCACCTTGTTGCGTGAAAAAGGTAAGTTTCCTGCCCGCAAGTACGTAGTGAGCCTTACATGAATAAAACGTTTGCCGAGAGCACAACATTTTGAACGCAAGCGTTATTGTCTGTTTGCCTACAAGTACGATATGAGCTAACGTGTGTTACAAAGTTTGACAGGTTGACTTGCGATGACATATAAATGCTCCGAAGCAAATTATTGTTGCTTGCCCGTAACTCTTTTTAGTATGTGAGTCCTGCAAATCGGATATGAGCAATAATTGCTTATTGCAGAGTGGTATGCATGTCAGTGCTGGTTTTGCTAGCAGCTTAGGCTGCTTCGCTACGTACGTACTAAAAGCTGGGGACATGGATATGTGCTTTTGCTTGGCATACGAAATTTTGAAATGCCCAGATATAGAGGTAAAGGAAACGCTTTGGCTTCTTGTTTTCGGCTTTGGGCATCTATGTGCAAGTGCCACCTTGAAACAGGCAGTTCTGGAGATCCCCTTCTCTGTGTGCCAGCACGTATCCACATCAAGGATTCTAAAGCCCAACTTTTCGGGGTGGACACAACTCCCTAAAGTTTAACAACATAGGCTACGCGAATTGTGATTCGGTTAAAAAACAGGGAGTGAGCATAAGAGGTGGGGAAGCATTCCAGTGGAAAAGACAAGTGTTGATATGCACGAAACGTAGATACGATATCATTTGTCTGGAAACGCAGTCAAGAATAGTCTTACTTCTTTTCGCAGGACCGCCACACAAATTGAATTTTCGTTTACGGAGTAATTTCTGAAGGGTAATAAATTTTGGCTGCAGCAAACATTGGGTGTATCGCTCGAGTAGAAATTTGCTTTTCTTTATCTGATGCTTCCTGCTAATTTGAACGTCGCATGCTCCTCAATCCGTGGATTTCGGCCTCTTCTTTCAATGGCAGCATTCGTTTGATTGTGCTCTGTCATTGCTCATGAACTGCGGCGGTTTCAGATGAGCTCTGAGTATAAACAAAAGTTACTGGAACAGACCTGCCTTTAGTTCAAAAGCCATATTCGATTCCCAGGAAGTCCGTATACCTTGCCTGGTCTTTGCCAGTCGCTCTTGTGATAATCCGTCCGAGTGAATCGCTGCCCAAGACCTTCGCAACAAGCCCGTTAGATTGTCTTAGTGTTAAAAATCTTATGTGCGACCGTGCAGACAACAGTTTAATCTATGTAGGATAATGCGGGAGCGAGTGTGTTTGATAACAACAGGCTGTGAGTTCCACAAAACAGGTGGAACGGATCCCGATGACCTTAAGTTGGTCTCGAGGTACATTAAAGCGGCAGATCTCTTGTGTGCGAATAAATATTGGCTCATCTTTTCTATTGAGCTCTTTTGCGTGTCAAAACTGTCAGTATGCACTACACATCAGAACGTACAGCGTTATATCTAGATGTCACGTGCTTATCGCCGCTCGCATGGCTGCACGCCATGCTGACGTGTTAACTGGATATCGCATATATTTACCCTCACGGCCCAAGCATTTGATGAGACATCTTGACGCATGCATAAGTTAGTGTGTCTCTTACCGTAAAATAATTCTTTCGGTGCCGAAGGCACTTGCCTACGCGTTGGCAAGCCAATTTCACTGAATTACGACCACTTCTGCACATCCTAAAACGGGAAACGTTAGCACCAAGGCTTCGATTTTGTTCTGAAATTAGTATTCAACTCCTCCTAACTCCACGAAATTTTGCAGGACTGCGGGGAACCCGTTTTTCTTCATATCGCCCTGTTGATATTATTGTGGCGTAGCAAGTGGCAAGACAACATTACAGCATTTGGTTCGTCTTATTCCCGTGTTGTTGGGGTTTGGCATTCAATAATACGCAATCAGACTGTGAGGCTGTACAATGCTTAGCGAAATGAGCCAAGTCGCACTATGAATGAAGTCAGCACCTAATGTGCCTATCACTGACTGGCATCAACACCAACAAATATGCGAAGTTTTAGACATGCCTGTGCAAAACTCTGAACATGTCCACAGAGTACACGTTGTGACAGCATTCTGTTTTATTACAAACACAGGAGCGATTATATGCTCCCATTGCACTGATGTCTCCAGATTCGGACAGTAATTTGGAAGGATGTTGCGGAATTCGCAAACTTAAGAAGCATCTTGGGGTGATCAGTGTGCCTTCACCGGTCAGGACACTCGCTGCATTCATCCAGCGCGAAAGAACCCGGGAGGGTTGTATTCCGTCACTTTTTCGCATCACGCTGTAAGCGGGCTTTAAAAGAGGCAAACCCATACGCGCTGACAAATCGCGAAGTACTCAGGATGGAGAATCTTTCCGAAATAAAGGGGGTACGTTTGCACGCCTTTCTTCTTGTGAGCGTTTGTGAGAGGATGCCTTCAAGACAATGACTAAAGGCGTCGTCTTGTATTCCAAAGCGACGCTTTGGGCAGGCATTTTGATTTTTTTTCCGACCAAGTTCGGAATGAATGAGCTATAAAGGTCTGAAAACGCTGCAGCGTCTTCTCGAAATCGCATGCTCTGCATGTGACTTGGCTGGTTGCTGAGAAGATCGTAAGTTTAGCAATGAGCCTGTCATTGAATACGATGACTTTGCTTCCCCTCGAGGCACATCAGGGTACCGTTCCTCTTGTTTGATAGTTCGTTGACGTCCCTTGTCTCACATTCCATTCTTGATATGCTTTTCCCGTCCTACAGCTTCTGGCGTATACGTTCATGGTCGTTTGAGTACGTCCAATTATTCCTAGGAAACTACAAAGCTGTAAAGTCTAATTTTTCCCGCCGGCAGCAAGCATGTACAACTGGCTTTTTCAGACTCTCCATCCTTTAACAAATTTGCACAGGGGCCCGTCCTCACTCTTGTGTCAATTTAACAGTAAGAGTGTTTCCCATGACTTCATGCTACGCCTGACACACTGCTGTTTCTACAGACTGCCTCAAGATATGTACTTGCTGCAAACTCCTTCGGGCACTGTCGGAACTCCAGAGTGTTTGGCGTATGCCGATGGTATACACAGATGTTGCGAATGACTGGTTTCCGTGTCTAGAAGGACGGCATCGTTTTGCTGAAGCTCTGTTGCACTCCTGCTGCCCTGAACAACTGTGGTATTTTCATGCACATAGGCGGGCGGTTGCATTGAATCGAGAGTGCCGAGCATTCCTGCGCCGGTCCTTGCGATGATCTGAACCGGGTCGTTTCTTTTCCCGTGTTGGCTACTAATTGTGGCGAGCAGAGAGTATGTCTTAGGGGTATCTAGCGGCGACGTTTGAGGACCAAGGTGAGAAGCTTAGACGTTGTTTAGGGTCTGCGTTTTCAGAAGAGGCTCGAGCTCCCGGCCGCGCGAGCTGCGAATTGTCAGGGGGAGTGGCGGCTGCTGCATGAAAGGCAGCACTAGAACGAACGGTGTGCCTACGGCGTGGCGTCGCTATTGGAATTCCTCGCATGTGCGACGCAGACTTTGTTTCTGAGAGATTTGGGGACAGCAAACGGTGAAAGCGGATTGCCTGCCGAGATTTGGGGACAGCAAACGGTGAAAGCGGATTGCCTGCCGAGACCTACAGCAACGTTACACGTTTTGAAGGCGCAGCGTTGAGCGACACCTCTGGCAGCCTGGCTGAACCGTTGTTGAGACTTTGCCTGGCAACTGCAATGATGAAACCTCGTGCATATCCGCCTGGCAACTGCAATGATGAAACCTCGTGCATATCCGCGTCGCGCTCAGGCAAGCGTTCGCCTATTGCAGGGGGCAGCTGCAATCCCTGTCCCTGACACTGAGCCCCTGCAGACCACTTCGTTTGGCATCACATTTGGGGATCCTAGCGACTGGACCAGGACACTGTCACTTTTCATGTATCGACGTTTGCTGGAGAAGAGGATGCGAAGAAGCGCTCACTTGGGGTGACCTCAAAAGCTACGAAGGGCGATCTCTGAATGCATCTACATTTTGGTGCCTGGCGATGACGCGCTATTTTGCGCAGGGGCTACTGCATTTCAGTGATCATTCTCGCGCCACTTCAATCTCGATGACTGCGCGAAAGGTACGTGACCTGTTGTTGCTGGCGGGGTGCAAGCATACGTTGAGTCTCCGGGAAAGCAACTGCCGCGGACTAAATGCCTCTATGCCGCCACCAGCGGCACCGTGTTCGTAAAAGTGCCTGCGTGTCTCAGGAAGCAAAAGACTGCCCTCAGAAAGTGGCACTTCTGCTCGCACTGGGAGCGATTTCGGAACATTAGCTTGTGGTGTGAGGTGTATTTCTCACCCATTTGAGTTCGTCTTTGGCCCTGTGCCCACGTGGCACGTTGGCGCTTGCAAAGGAGTGTGAACTAGGTTGAAGGCGCCGCTCAGCTTAGTTCTGCTGCGGCGATCCTGTGTGATTAACAAGTTGCGCAGTACGAACTTAGTGCCTGGGCTTAGCATTATCAAGCATCTGTATGTGAACACATCCTTTCGGACGCAATCAATGGGGGACGGTTGATACACCCACGTTTCAACAAGCGGCCTCAAGATTTGTACTTGCTGCAAACTCCTTCGGGCACTGTCGGAACTCCAGAGTGTTTGGCGTATGGCGATGGTGTATACATATATTATGGAAAATTGCTCTCAGTGTGTGTTGGCGTTGAATTTTGTGATATTCGTCCTCCTAAACAAATAGCGCTAGGCCAACATACTCGTATTTTGATTCGTGCTGAACCATGCATTGACGTGCGGTGGCGTTTTGGTATCGGATGCGATGGTTGCTATGATGAGCCCTGCTCCTGTGTGGGTTTTGGTGGTCTTCGCCATCGCGGTAGTGTCTGTCTGATGATATTCTTTCCGCAAAGTCGTTCCCTGGAAATAACGCGTTTAAAATTCTAGAAAATATTCACAGTAGCCCTTGGAGGTCTCTGTGTTTTGCATTAGTTAAGAGGATGCCTTCAAGACAATGACTCAAGCCGTTTTCTTGTATTCCAAAGCGTCGCTTTGGGCGGGCATTTTTAGTGTTTCGTCGAGCAAGCTCGAGATGAATGGTGTATCAAGGTCTAAAACGCTGCATCTTCTTCTCGAAACGCCATGCTGTGCATTTGCCTCAGCTGGCTACTGAGAAGGCTGCACGTTTAGCACTCCGTCTGCCATTGAATACGATGACTTTACATTCCTTTCGCAACACACCACAGTATCGCTTCTCTTGTCTGATAGTTGGTTGATCGCTCTTACCTCATGTTCCATACTTGATATGCTTTTCCCTTCATACAGCTTCTACCGTATCCGTTGATGATCGCCTCAGTACATCAGATAACTCACAGAACTCTACGAACCTCTAAAATCTGAATCTTTTGCTCGTCGGCAGGCATGCACATCTCGCTTCTCTCAGACGAGTCATGCTTTTGCAAATTTGTCTGCCGGTGTATCCTTATGGTTACGTTAGCTTAACAATTAGAACTTGATGTCCCATGCAGAAAGCAGTGTATGAATTTTTTCCCTGCCACTGCCGTACGCCGCACGCAATTTTTCCCTACGTGCTGCCTCGAGTTTTTGCTTGTTACAAACTCTTTCCAGAATTGTCAGAAGTGCCAAATGTTTCGCATACGGCAATGGCGAACACAGGTGTTACGGAGGACTGCTCTCCGTGTCTCGAAGGACGGCATCGTTTTTCTGCAGCTCTGTTGCACTCCTGCTGCCCTGAACAACTGTGGTATTTTCATGCACATAGGCGGGCGGTTGCATTGAATCGAGAGTGCCGAGCATTCCTGCGCCGGTCCTTGCGATGATCTGAACCGGGTCGTTTCTTTTCCCGTGTTAGCTACTAATTGTGGCGAGCAGAGAGTATGTCTTAGGGGTATCTAGCGGCGACGTTTGAGGACCAAGGTGAGAAGCTTAGACGTTGTTTAGGGTCTGCGTTTTCAGAAGAGGCTCGAGCTCCCGGCCGCGCGAGCTGCGAATTGTCATGGGGAGTGGCGGCTGCTGCATGAAAGGCAGCACTAGAACGAACGGTGTGCCTACGGCGTGGCGTCGCTATTGGAATTCCTCGCATGTGCGACGCAGACTTTGTTTCTGAGAGATTTGGGGACAGCAAACGGTGAAAGCGGATTGCCTGCCGAGACCTACAGCAACGTTACACGTTTTGAAGGCGCAGCGTTGGTGAGAGGCGCAAACCCTCTATACCAAGCATTTGAAGCTTGCGAGCGACACCTCTGGCAGCCTGGCTGAACCGTTGTTGAGACTTTGCCTGGCAACTGCAATGATGAAACCTCGTGCATATCCGCGTCGCGCTCAGGCAAGCGTTCGCCTACTGCAGGAGGCAACTGGCCTGTATGTTTCTGAGACTGAGTGCATGCAGTTCATTTAGTTTGGCAACACATTTGGGGATGCTGGTGACTGGGCTGTGTCTGATGGAGTACGGCGGACAGGCCACCTTTTCTGCAGGCGGTCACAAGCTTTGGTGATAGGTGCAAAGTCTTTTGGGCACTGTCGGAGCTGCCAAATGTTTGGCGCATGGTGATGTGTGCAGAGATCATGGAAATGTGCCGTCAGTGTCTTTCCTCGTTGGATTTTGCGATATGATTGTTGTCAAGCGAATAGTACTAAGCTAACGTACACGTAGTTTAATTCGTGCTTAAACATGGTCTGAACTGCATTGGTGTTTTCGTATTGGAGGCTCTCGTTACTATGATAAGCTCTGCTCGTGTGTTCGATTTGGTGCATTGTTCTGGCTCTTCGCCATCGCGGTAGTGTCTGTCTGATGATGTCTATCTCGCAGAGTCATTAGCAGGAGGTAACACGTTTAGAATTCCAGAAAATATTCACAGTAGCCTCTAAAGGTATCTGTGCTTTGTATTAACTTTTGTAGTCTGGCGGAATTTTCTCTTCATCATTATTTGCGTGACAAGGTTGAAACTTTTTTGTGCAGTCATAGAGTCCTTTGCACTATGTGTTTCCCTGCGCAGAACGTACGTGGCTTCGCGCATGTCGGGCTGAATGAAGATTTTGCAAAGCGGCTGCCTTCGTGAATTGTGCAACGGGATTCATGAGCGGCCTGGTCTACCTCATCTGGCAGTTACACTGCTTTGAGCGACATGAGAATTTTCCATGCGTCTGGAGTTAGCGAATTATTATGTGTAGACAAATGGAAAAGTGCTGTTTGCATGTGCAGAACATGTTTTGTCTTCTTTGCGTTGTCTCTGTCGCTGCACGAATCACTGAATTAGTTCAATATTGCAGCTGTCAGATTCTTCCAAAATCTGGATCCCTCCATTTTTCTTGCCGAGGTGCCTGCGTGGAAGCCAAAAAAATATCTTTTTCATGATATAGTCATTTGGTCCTAGACATCAATGAATGTTTTTGTCTCCGTAAAATCCCTTATGTATGCGTGTGGCGTTTAAATGCACAATGGGCTATAGTGAAATGAAGCACAGAACGCGTGCGGAGAAATAAACTTAGAACCAAGCACTGATGCTACTGTCACTCTAACATTTCATTCATTTCACTGCTCGTTCTTTATGAGACTTTTTCCAGGCAAGCAAGAGTCTTCTAGCACGCAAATGTATTGTTTGCCTCTGAAACCCCAGCAGTTCTACTCGAATACGTTTCTGTCTCTTCAATTAGCCGTTTTTACACAATACCTCAAGAACACGTTTTATTTACGCGTTTTTCGTACGCGGTGCAATGGCCAGTGCCCTATCAAACAATGGAACAAAGAGTCACTCGTTCGCACTAAAAGCCTAAAATAATTTCTGGTCGAGCTTTATCGGATATATGTAGGGCGAGAGGCGCCGAGCAAGTGTCAAACCGCAACTGAGCACATATGCTTGTCTGGAGGGCGCCGAAAACAACAATGCACCTTTTGCCCCGTCATCTGGACCAAGAGTACTGCGTGTGCAATGGCTGACTGTTAAACTTAATTCGATGGCATGAAGCTTTTTCTGACCATTTTAGGTACTTTTTGCACTGCAGTGATATTTATGAATCTAGTAGAGCTCATAATCCCATGTATCGATTCATATACTGGCCTCCATAATTACTCTCTGTGAGTGTCTGTTGGCACGCCGTTGGGCCAGTGTAGGTGCAATACGTTCCTTTCAATCGAATTTAGCTAATTCATAGCAAGCGTTTGCAACCGCTAAGACTAGGGGATAGTGCGAAATAAAGCTACTTGTCCTGTGTTTGCGGAGGTACCCGAGGCTGTGTTGACTACAAACAAAACGTATCGCCACGATTGCTGATAGGTCAGAGCACGACCACGCGGCAACGGCACCTTGCCGTAGCGCCTGCTCTTCCCGTGAATCCACGGTTTGTGGGTGACTTCTGCCTTCCTTTGCTAAAATGTGTTTAATGCACGTATTTCCGACTTTCGCTTGCTTTGAACCAAAACAGGAGAACCTTTCCATACAAGGACAAGGTTCCGGTGAGCGAAACAGAACATTTTTGCAAAATTTTGATCAAAAAGGAGCCCTTGCTTGTTTTGTTATCTTTAAGAAGCAAAGCAACATGAGAGACAGAATCTGCTGAACTCTTGCACCATTACCGATGACAACGTGTGCATCACGCGCCTTTGGCAACTGTATACTTATCTTTGTCACTGCCGCGAGCAATTTTAAGCTGTGACATTCCTTCGACTTCGAACGCTTCACCAAGCGTGACCATTTCGCCGTGTGTTTGTGTGGGATAGGTGAACACTATTGAAAAATGCAAAAGAAACCTCAGTGGTGAACCTGCAATGCGCAACATCATTTTCGTGGCTCAGCTAGAAGTTAAACTTGCTCCGAAGGAAAGTACTGTGCCCGAACTCGTTTCCAATTTTAGTAGTCGCACTGTTACGTGAAGAACTCCGATTGCACCGCGTGCTTCTTACTTTTTCTACGAAGGTGGTGAGCGTTATCTGAATAGCGGCACTTGAAGTGTATCCGTTGTAATCAAAATTATTCGCAGCAGCTTTGCCCGAAGGACAAAGAAGTATATTTCTTTTCTGCAATAATAAATTTGGGGGAAATGTCTTCTTCCATGAGACTCGTGACGTCACGTGTGGCGAGAATGGGGGAGAATAATGTTCTTTTATACCGGGAAACAGGTCGTAAGCATTAACTCGAGGAATCAACGAGGACCTTGTCAATCCTTGCTACTCGTACATTGGTCCTAGACCGGTGGTTTTAGACCGACTGGCGGAAAATAAAGCTGCGCTTTTGCATTACGTAGACGTTGCTTGGTTTTCAGTGCACACTCTTGTGTGAAAATGGCACAGGAAACTGCAAAGGTGTAGGTGTAAAACATCATGAAATGATGGAAGTATAGTGGGTACGTTTCCTGTTTGCATTAGTTTTCGGGTCGTCACAAAGGCGCGAGCCTAGGGAAGTCCGTCTTTTAACCGTCGAAAGCTTTCTCATAAAAGAATGCTTGCATATGTTTGCGCGCAGAGCTGATGCAGAGTTGGCCATCCACCTTTGGACTTGAGAAATGTTAGGATGTGCGTCAAATGCAGTGTTCGTAATCTCAGCGTGAAGCTGACGGGCTCATCTGTCAATTGTAGCTCCAACCTGTAGGTCAACGAATTTCATAGTACTCCACACTTAAAGAAAGACAATAGATACTACGGATTGCGGTCCAGAAACATTATTCACAAAATAGACTGCGACCTAGGCAACGGATGTTTGAGAGAACAAAGAGAATCATCAAGAATTAAAAGCATGATGCAGAAGTAGCCTCATCAGAACCTTCCTGCAGAAGTAGCGTAGCACAACAATATTTTGACACAGTGGGATCATTGCATGATTGTCCTGTATTCACCAGCATTTATCAAAAGACGGTGAGTTAGATATCAGTATGCAGAAGCCGCATGCCGCGTCCCGCTTTGTAGACATGACGACCCTGGCCCACAATCCGTTGCTGGTGATTGCAGGTTGTAAGCTGAAACGGCCACAAAGTGTCCCAGCGCCCCATTTGTCATGCAGGAGGATATGAGTGACTCCGCTGCGGAATAAAGAGTCACGTTTTCCCTAAAATGCAGCCGTTCTTCCTTAGACACTCAGCTGTAGGTCATAACGACGGTACGAAGTACAAAGGGCATGAAAATATTTTTATCTTGTACTTAATTTCTGCTGGAAAAACTGCTCTCACAGACGTATGAAGTTTTGAGCAAGCAGTGATATATTATGCATTTGTCAGGCAGAAGTTCCTCAACATTCAGGATGTGGGTACAGTTGATTCACAGCAACGGTAAACGGTATAGTTTTGCCGTGATTGGGCACTACCGTTCCGAGGGAAGCGGGATTCGCTGTAAACAACTTTATGCTTAAGCCAGCTGTGTATGCCTAAGCTCAACGAACACGCTTTGCTGGTTTCCGTGTCAGAATGTAGAAATATTAACTGTTAAGTGCATTTGTTCTGCCTGGATGTCGAAACTTTTCTGTTTTATTTTCTCTTATTTGAGAGGTTGGGTGTGGCGAGCAAACAGGCAGTGGGTTCAAAATCTCGCCGAGAAAAATATACTCAGTTCATGCCACGAATATACTCCGTGGCATGAGCTTACTTTTTATCATTTAGCGAAATACGCCACGTTTAATGCGCAGTGACACGTTTTAAGGTGTTTTCGTCGCGTAGCAGTTATGTATCGATAGTCAGTAGTAAGATTTGTCGATATTTTTCGCGCAATTATAGGCGCCAGAGAGAGGAATAGAGGTGGCTTTCAATATGCTTCGAAACAATAAGGGATGACAAGCGGGCTTTGTGGCGGCGAACAAATTCGTAAAGGGCTACGGTTCAAAAGGCAGTTTTATCTGCTAAAGAATCATCAGTGTTGCAGAGCAGAAGTTGCTTCTAGGGGATGCTGCTCGCTAAATATTAATATCTGGCCCGTCAAAAAATCAGCGAATAGTGATTTTCCTTTTACAGTGGTCGTTATGTTAAAATATTTGGACTGCTATGCTCACTCACACCTCATGGAAAGATAGTAAGCCCAGCGCAGAGACCAAAAAGTGTATAGAGCGTTTTGCTTCACATTTGAATCCATAAATGGCCATGTAGATACCACTGTTAAGATGTGTGCTGAGTCCTCTGTTTTATGTTGCATACCCACTTGGCGCAGCTGAGTGCACTGCCTTCTGGTCACAACGTTATATATTCCTTCATTGGTCGTCGTAGCCTTTGAGCTCAGGGCAACCGTATCACTATCTGGGTCTCGAGAATGGTTCAGGATCCATATAGGAAGAAAATTCGATTCCACTATGAATGTTCATGCTTTGTATTTCAATTTATGAGCAATGACCCACCACGTTTCACCATGACTGACCTGTGCAGGAAGTATGCCTGCTTGGAGATTAATTGTAGCTGCTCAGAGAAACAAGTAGGCGCTTTAATCTGCCAGCGAATGTGTTGACATCTCGCACGTTGGATTTGTCTGGTTTCAAATGTATTATTTGTGATTTCACAAACCAGGTGGGTTTTCCAGCTGAACTTACAAGGCTCGTGTTACATGACGCCCTCACAGACGCTATTATCTACGCTAGTTCATATTGTGCCCACAACTTCTCATGCAGCGCTTCTAAGCGTTGCACCTGATGCGTGCGTCACATCCGCTTTCTCACTATTTGTGGGCGTAAAGATGGTAGAAAGCTCTATTTTTAAGAAGAGGCCGCAGCTACCTTCGTCGAAACTTGTTTCGAACGCAGAAGGGTCCAGCAGAACGAAAGCAGGGCAAATGGTTCAAACAGGAGGTGCGTCAGGACGCTTTTATGGGCTTTCTCGGCTGAAACACCATCTACAACACTAGCAAGCCGTCCTCGTCGCCTCCATGGGCTTTCTCAGGTGAAACGTCATCTACACTAGCAAGCCTGAACTGTGAGCAGCTGCACTCAATTTGACTGGCAAGCTAACTATCTATAGACGCGTCCTGCGACAAAGTATGTAGAACGCCAAGAAAAATGCACCTGAAATATGAAGCACACTATCTGGGAGGCCAGCAAAGTTGAAAGCACCTGATTTGGCCCACTTTTAAAGTTGAAGCGAGTAACCCTTCAGGGAGTATGCGCATGACCATGCAGGGGACTGAGACGCTGAAAAGCACATATGGCAGCAGTTACAACAGGGCAAAGCCTAGAGCCAAAAGACTTTCGCATGGAAATGCAAGTTGAAATGGCAAAGAAACAATGCGTATTTGCTGCGGATGGATTTAGGTACGTGCCTAAAGTGCTGAATCATCATCTTTTGTGTGATCTATATTTGGCAGCTGCAGAGATGATATCAGGGTTAGGAGGATATGTACAGAGCGTGAGAGGCTGAAATTAACCAGAATTGCACAATGAAAGACTAGCGTGGTTTAATGCATCTTCTAACCCGAAACACATGGCACTGGCTTTCCATGTGTGTTTCTCATTTTGGCAGCCGGCGAGCTAAGGAGTCGCCACGTGGTCAGTTGAATACTGATAACAGAAATATAGTTTCCGTGCTCATGTTGAGAACATTCCTGGCATATGGAAAGGAATTCGTGTTGACGCCCCATAATAGGCAACGAAGCCAGTGCAGAATGCGCACGCTGCAAAAGACAACAGCAACTGCGACGTGGCTCGCATAAACACGGGAATGACACATCGCAACTTACAGATGCTCTATTTGACCCGGGCAAACTCACCACGCGTATGCTTATGGTAATGAGTATGGTGTTACTTGGCCTTGTAAGAAGATAATATTATCTGAGGCAGTTCGTGAGCCAATACCATCCGGCAAAGCACATTCAATCATTTTAATGCCATCCATTGTGGTTGGACTGAACGGAGTAGAGATATGCTCTTGTGGCGTGCACTAAATACAAATGCAACACACTTTTGGAGCAAATGTATGCATGTTTTGCAAACTGGCTGTAGCGCAAGAGTTTGTGGACCTAGGACACGCTCCAAGCACAACAAGTGCGACGGGCTTACAAATGCCCCTGAATGATATCCCTAAGAAAAATTTGCCACAACTACTTCCCTGCTTTCCTTCTGTATGTGGCTCAAAACATTTTCTTCTGGTGTGAAGCACCTGCTGCCCAAGGTGGCGGACAGATGAAACCAAAGGGTAATCCCAAGAAAACATTTTGTTCTATTTTGCATAGTCTGTTTCTGCCTACAGCAAGTATGTGTAGCTAATCAAAAGCTTTGAGACACAAAAGGACAGTGATCTAGAGCGCAACATCTCCAGTAGGCCATGGACTTGGGCCAATTTTAAGCTATGATTCGTGCCATTGCCAGCGCCTTCCCAAGCTAATGCATAAATAAACTTGGCAATTGTTGCATTCGCATATAAGAAGCATATATGCATTAAAAAGGGCCGCTTTTTTGAGTATGCGTAGCATTAAAAACTTTACCTTACTTTGAAGTCACATATCGTGTCCTTTCTTGCGTCCTGCTGCGAGGTGCCCTCACAACAGCTATTTGTAATTGGCTTTTTATGTGCAAAGTGACTATAAAATCTCCTATGGACTGTGGGAGTTTTGTCAGGTCAAAAATTTTTCGACAAGGCGCCGTTTTAAATTGGGTGAGATTGTACGTAATCTTACGTCACTGAAACAGGAAATTTTGAACAAATTTCCCCTCTTTCAATTTAAACATGCTCCCTGCTGCTTCTATTGATGAAAATTAACATGTGCACAGGTGAAACCGGCCTTCAAAGTTTACCAGTTCCGCAGCTGTGCATGATGCCTTGGGTGGCGACGGCATAAGTCCCAAATTAAAGCAATGAGTGCGCTCCAGTGCTCTGAGATCACGTACAGTTTCATGTATTTTGTGGAAGAATGTGAGACTCCTGCAACCTCCCGCTTGGATATTTGGAAACTTTATCGTCGATTGTTTCCTAATAGCCGCCTCTGGTTGCATTCCACAAAGTATTCCACCGGAAAAACAAGCCTCAACAAACCTTTGGTTGGCAGACTGTCCAAAGAGCAAAAAGCATGCAGCGCACGCAAATCAGCGACTCCGACGCAGATGCTCAGCTGCTGAGAGGCTTATTTCTCGTAGACGGCTCGTTTCTGCACAGCATACAGGGTGAGCGACGCCGTAAGTATTTTCCTTGGTCAGAGAGTGTTATTTCGCGTTTTTGGACCTGGAGCCGATGTAAGGTGGCAAGTGATGACTCATCAACTGCGTTGTAGAATGTCGTATGATGGCTTCCGTGTGTGGCGGCTTGCTCACAACAGTTTGTAATGGCTGTTGAACGATTTGTCGAAGTTGCACAGCATAATTACTGATTAAGATTCGTTTCTATCTCAAGCATTACTGTACATGTTTTATGATGTAGGAAGTCACAATCAAAGCCTTCGGCCTGAGTCTCATGTCGACGCTAAAGTTTTCACACTTTCTCCACAGCAAATGCAAACGGCTAACACTGCGATATAGCAGTGTACTTTTAGAAGTTAAGCTCCGCTCAATTTACCAGTACGACAATGAATGTTCCGATAGTATATGATCAATTTTTCGAAGCATTTAACTGTTGCTGAGTTGCGTTGCCGAGAGATTTGTTGTGTGGCAGTCTGCAGATGCGCCGCCATAGCAGCATTTGGAGAAGCTTGCGAAAGTCTGCAAATATACGAGGAAGAAATACTGATGTTCGTTGGAACCGAGAGCCATCTGTGGCGGCTGTGAGTTGCTTTCGAGAGAAATACAACAAAGAGTAGATAAGGTGATGACCAACACAGGATCCATAAGCTTTCACTATGGAACGGTTCCCCAATGATGAAATAGCTCATATGATATGTAGCGCTCCTCTGATTTACGTATGTGCCTTTTAGCATGAGCATGCATTGTGAGAAGTGCCTGCCGATTCGGTTGTATGCCCCAGTACCCCAAAAGTGCTCGCGCTTATCCTAACTTTGTGGTTCTTCGCTTGGAAAATTTTTACATGTGTATTGTCCCTGGTTTTTCTTCTCGATGCAGTGTGGGGTGTCCAGCTTTTTTATATGCACCGGCGTTCTTCCTAAAGCGATGCTTTGAACAAGCATTTGCCGTCACTGACTGAGTGAGTGCGTTTTGGTTGCTGAGTGAGCGCAACCTTGGCCATAACACAGCAGCTTTGTGAGAATTACCTGAAAATCTGCTCACGAGAATTCTAGCTGTGCATCGTACAAAATGGGAGCAAATGAATGGACTTCTGCTTACTAGTTTTACACTGTGGGCAGCATTTTTTGTGGCTTGAATTGTTCCTATTTTCACATTTGAGTACAAAAGGCCATCTGACGAAAACCGTGGTCTGCCATATTTACGCTCACACTCCACACAATTAGCATTTCTTTGCTCTCAACACAATAACGCTCCAAGATTGTTTTAGTAGCACCAAGAGGATGACGGGTAGAGCTCGTCCATCCAACTCAAGTTGTTCCACCCAAAGTCCAAGGGAGTTTGCATATAGATGCTGCTATTAGCACTCTGTATTTTTTCTTACGCGTTTTACTGACTCTGAGAGGTTTACAAACGTAGCAGATCCGCTTCCATAGATGAACAACCAGACTTAGATGCCAGGGTCCTCTCACCGTACCACTACATGCGTGTATTCTTTGTTCATGGCTGAGAATCAGCCGATGCGAGGCATTAAGCTAGGATTTTTATGAAGTTGTGAAGACTAGTCGAGCAAAGTGGAATCAGATGTGTCTAGCGACTGTCTTAAGAAACAGGGTGCCTGATGATCCTGAGTAGTTTCAACTATGCTCCCGATCCAAACTCTCTCGACAGGCCGCTTCAGCACGTAGAACCGGCCTTCAGAGCATTAGGAACTTTTAATCTGTAAGTAGATGTTACTCATACAAAAAAGTCAGCTTTGCAGTTAATGTGTGAGCAGAAGTTGCTCATGCAAATAAAGTTAGCTTTACAGAAGAAGCTCAAATTGTTTCACTCTTGGTTCCACTGGTTTGGACTTCGGGAGGTACATTGGTGCTGCCAATGGAAATATACACTCGTCGAAGAGCCAGTTCTTCCTCTTAATTGGGTCATCGAGAAAAATATGTTCGATGATTTGCACTGTTTGTTTTCGCATTTTCAGTGAGTAGAAACAATAAAACACCGATAGGCTAGAATTCTTTGTAATAAAGTCTAGCTCAGCTTCGGTCACTCCATCAGTGTTTCGGTGCGTCAGAATACGCCACTAGCTTCTCGGGGTAGCAAACCGCCACTTTTTATGTTAAAACGACAAAGACTAACGAACCCAATGACAAAAGCACTCCCTTATCTTAGACACGGAGATGAAGCTTAGGGTTATTAGTTGTGTAGACAGCGTCTTATTCAGTTGGAGCACTACGCTGAAAAGTACTTGAACAATTGAAGGGAGTAGTATATACTCGTATGTTTGCCATCAAAAGAGTTTTCTGGTGCCTTCGCTGGAATTTGTGCTCGGCCTTGGCCTCCCGAGTGGCGCAATGTTGCTTTGGGATTTTGTCAAGAAAAATGCTCTCGGTAGCTGGTGTCTGAGGCAAAACCCTCCAAAACTTCGATTCTTACCTCTTCAACGCACACTTTTAGCGCCGGTTGAGGGACATTTCAGTACTACGAGGCCTCGCGTTGTCCAGAACCGGGACCGACCCGGGAGTTGTTGCATCTGCAGTTACAGTGTGGTGTGCAATGCTTGCCTCCCCCCTACATGGTTTTCGTACCTACACAGGTGCGCACATATTCATCAGGGATAAAGATATTAAAAAAAAAGCCTTCAATGCATACTTATTCGTGTTCCCCTGTTTTTCAGCCTCCCCAAGGCCTTCGGTGTCTGCTGTTGCTCGTTTTCCCGCACGCTCTACATTGCTAGCCGACCTTTCAGAGTAGAACACCCTAGACTGATTATTCAGCAAGGGCCAGGTTTCTCTAGCTGTGACTTCTCTATCCATATTTCATATGTAGAACAGCAAACGTTACCACCGTGGAAGGCTATACGGGTGCAACATTGTTGTGCTGCACACTGCATAGAACGTTCCAACCATTCCGCCAGTCCCATATTCACATCATAGTCCACTGGCAGATAGGCCGTTCAAACGGCCACTGACGGATATAACAAAACATGGACGTAAGCACCACAGCTTTACCAGGCACATTCCACCAACCCAAAAAAAGGCGCTTGCTTCCACAAACTCCGCTTTGCCCAACCGTGCCAGCCTTCGCGCTTCCTGAAGTGTCCATTCCAAGTAAGCTCTGTCCCTGAACATTTCGGGAGTCTGTCAGCAAACATTTCGGAGTTTAAGAGAAGCTAGGATGATGGGCCCTCCTCTCGACGGTTCCCCTGCACTCTAGAGCCTAATGCATTGCAAGGTTTCCCTCACACATCTCGCCGCCGTTGAAAGCCTATACAGGCTACAGGCACCCCTTGAAATTTGTCGTGCCAACAAGTTTCAAGGAATCACATAGCTCTCTACAATCCCGAATACAAGTGCATGTGCGCCCGCAGCACAGGGCAAGTCATGTCCTCCGAGTAGCCTCCGTTGCCACTGCGGGGGTGAGAAGATACCCAGCTATCTGATACACTAATTTTCAGACACTGCTAAGCGTCGGCGTTTGAGTCGCATGCCTGGCCTTCTGCAGCTGCCACATAACCGACAGCTCGTATCATCTTCGCGAGAAAGACGCTGATGTTGAATCCCACGCCGCCTACAGTCAGGCTTTCAAGCATCAACAAAAGTGCGGGGAGAGGCTAACTAGAGTTGGCAAGCAAAGATAAGCAAAACCCTGTGGTTTTTTTTCGATTTTACTTCCCTTTGCCTGTTTTTTGTAAAGTGGTCTCTCCACTTGTTTCATTCTGTGCTCTTCATAATATTACATCATCATTACTGTTGTTTTCTATTGCATATACGCTCTCATTTCTGCGTGAGCTTCGGTGACCGACTTGTTTTCGGCAATGCTTGCGCCGCATCGATTCTCACATGCTGTAGATTAGTTCAAATGAGCTTACAGACCCAGGGCCACACGCTTCTCGTTTATCCGCAGCCGGCATATATGCAACCGGGATCTTAATTCTGACAGCAAAATGTTGGGCCGAAACGGACTTCCAGCACATGTGACAAAAGTATAGTGTTCAGTGGTGTTCAGTGTCAAAAGCTAGGGTAGAAAGTAAAAGAAGTTGTCAAAGGAAATAGACGGATGAACGCGTCACATGCAAAAGAGTGTGACAGCGGATCACCGTGTGTGTGTCACTTTGTAGGGGTAGCCTCTCAAAATGACCTGTCCCACAAAATAACCGGTGAGATGGGGGGGGGGGGAGGGTAGTTTACATAGTCCCAGGTATACAGTTGGTCCGCGTCCCTCACACTAGATATTGTAAATTGGTGCCAGTGACTGCCTTGTCCAGGATGACTGCTGGCGGCGCAGTTGGGGCTGTTGTGTTTTCGGAAATTGTCGAGCAACGAAAAAATGAAGTTATTGCTAAACCGGGGCCATCCTCTTTTGCTCGTTCGAGTGACTGCGAGTAATTCGTGGGTGGGACAGTTTGCCAAGCCTGCGCTGGCATAACAGTTCCTTCCTGCTTCAACCCGTGCTGAAGCAGGCCCATTGCGCCAGGCACAGCTCTAAGAAAATTACGCTTCCTCAGGAAACTAGTCACCTCTAAAATAACTGATATTAAAAAGTCTGAGGGCGGCGATGGCCCGCCCTGGTCTGCTCGCAATATATATTTGTGCAAGATACGAAAATAAAAAGTTCCTAAGGCATCCTTTTACATGTTGTAGAGTGCTGCGTGGGTGTCCGCATTATTGCTCGTCTATATTCGGTCGCTCGGACAGAAGCTATACACCACGGCACCATTGCACGGCCCTTATTCAACCAGTTAGAAGCAACATCCAGAAAATCCAATGCTCAATAAATTCTTATTCTAATTATGAATGCCAACCTGTATTGGAGTTGCTATATGGAGAGCAACTTCTGATCTACCTGTCAAAGATGATGTATCCGGCATTATATTGCTCTGTGCGGTTGCTCGAAGCATTCTATCCAGGGGGTTGAAAAAAGGGGTTCGGCAGTACTTAAAAAATAAGTCGGAGAAAGTGCTAATCTGGAAGCAAAAGCTTCGATTCGCTCTATTAGCATACAATGATCTTTCTTTATGGTCTTTCTAGCAAGCCCCAAAAATGTACAAAAATGTATCTACGACAGGCAAGTGCTCGCTGCTGGGCCATCTTTTGCTCACAGCAGAATGTTCCATAATGTGTTGAATTGGTATGTGCCTTTTTATTTCCATTGGCACGTGTGACGTAGCATCTTTCCTGCCCTCAACGTCGTTAAGACGCATTCATATAATCAAGATTTACTGAGAAAATTTGATCTTGCCGTATTGTTGCGGTGTCGCCGCGTCCACAAAATTGCAAAGCAAGGCTATAAAAGCAGTTGGCACCCCAGAAATGCTGCTAGGGTTATTGTCAGAAGCATAGATATCTGAAGAGCTGAAGAAGTCGCCGAGTTCGGGGTGGCTCTGCACGGAGGAGGCTTTATGTTTTCAGGTGAACCTTCGCTAGGGAA
This sequence comes from Eimeria tenella, assembly GCF_000499545.2. Classification (NCBI taxonomy): domain Eukaryota; phylum Apicomplexa; class Conoidasida; order Eucoccidiorida; family Eimeriidae; genus Eimeria; species Eimeria tenella. Next base: position 203,446 of record NW_013541512.1, read on the forward strand.
AGCTTCGCACAGTGCTGAAATTGCAGATCGTAGTAGTAGTAGCCCAAGCCCACTCGTACTTTTCTATAAACGTGTCCGGTGCCTTTTCGAAACTCTGCACTGTTTTAATGTTGATGAGACTGTTCAGCAGCATTGCCAGCGTAGATAGATTGCAACGGAAAATGACTGGAAAACTCCAGAGAAGTCGTTATCCCTCGGAGTCATGATATTGACGATGGCACGTCACGTTGGAAACGCATATCGAGTGTGTTTTGGTGTGGTTTTAAGCTACTAGATTGCTAGGCCTTGGAAGTGCACCAGGATGTCAATTATCGGGTGTCGCGACCACGTAGGGTTTGAGTTAAGTTGAACTCGTTGTAAAAACTGCTAGGCTTTGCATTTTGAAAGCTTATGTATATCGCAACAGCATCGTAGCAATTACATAAAGGTTTCAGGGCGACCACTCTAGAGCGCAAGTTGCAAGCTTATTTACACATTTCCCTAGATTGTGGGAAAAGCTGCATTCTGGTGGCCCTAATTTGCTATGGGAAATTTAGTGGAGGCCAGCATTTAGATCCAGCGTGTAAAGCTACTAAGCTGCCGTTATCATATCAGTGCATCGGGACAGTTTGCGTTTTTCGATCTCATTGGCCGTCATCATTCACCGAAAGGCTGCTGCCCTTTCGTAAACTGCCTTGACACTGAGCCACAGATTGTACGAATTAAGGCACACTTAAAAAGACAATCATTTTGCTGCTTTATAAGCCTCAACTTCCGCAGCTTAGTCACCGCACTGCTATCATAAAAATGCAGTCGCTACGTCGGTGGTTCCACATTTCAAGACAGTTATTCACATATTCACAAGGATGAGCTAAGGTTCGTCCTGTTCCCCTACCATTTAAAGCAGCGGTAGCTATATCTGTTACGAACGTGCAGCTTCCGCCGCTAGTTGTGTGGTAAGCTGGGGGGCAGCCGAGACCACGGAGTGTGGGCTGGAGGACACGGGCATTTGAAAAATTTGGTTGATTTACATAAAAAAGAATCAACTTGCTTTACATAGAACGAAATCCAAAAAAGAGAGCGTGAATGCTTCAGTCATCAGATACATACGGAGAAACGCTACACAGAGGACTCGGGGACCCTGTTTGACTTGGAGCTCGAATGCCAGGAAAAGCTGGTGCTGCAGCAAATACTTCGGAGGGCTGCAGTAAATCACTTTATCCGAATATATGTACCAAAAATACCGAGCTGAAACTTTTCTAGAACCCAAGCACCACAAAACCCAAAACCCAAACCAGTACAGCAGCCATCAATAGATCATGAAACGGGACACGCTTACCTGCCTCTGCCTCAATTGCCACTGTTGCAAGATGGGTTTGAGGACGTCGGTTACCAAGAAGGCGACGCGACCGTAAGAGTAAAGGCATCGTATTTAGTAATGTGAATGATGATAAATCGTCTTAACTCGCCTCGCTTGTACATAACAGTCGTAGATGCTGTCTCCGCCAGTACCAATGAATGGTCTACTGTCTCGCACTGTTGGTGTTGCTGCACATAATTAATGCATGAATACGTGTTACCAAGAAACACGTATAAACTCGAAATAAGTCGCGTGAAAATCAGGAAAAATACTGGAGATCAGAGCTTGTGCAAGGTTTACTGAATTTCTTCTGCCGGCTGCCCCTAGCATGTCGTGCAGCTGGCTTTGACCAGCTTCCCATTGCAGAGCCCCGTAAAGTGTGGGAAGTTTTCACCTCAAAATGACTTAAGAATATAAGCATCATGCTTTTCTGGGTTTAAAACACATCCGGAGTGGGATCAACCGCTGCAACGAGGTGAAAGTCAAGTCGTGTCACATTTGCAAGCCAGGAGCTAAGGTTCTGCATCCTGGACACTCGCGCAAACGCAGCAGCAACATCCATTGGGAACGGTAGCGAATATCCGTTGCAACACTTGCTATGCAAGGACGTGAAAACATCAGAGGACACAGGAATTCTTTCGCGTTTTTCCCGGAGTCTCTCTCAGTCGAAGATGTATCGCTTTTCCTTGCATATCTTAGTGTCCATCGCTGCGATCCCAGCTAGCGCCTGCCTTGAAGCAGATGTCTCGCCTGCTTTCAGCAGGAAGATAAATTCGTGGGAAGAATCGTCAGGCGTTCATTGCCAGAGTGCATCGACACCGTGGAAGAGACACCAGCTCCCTACGCCTGGTCTTGCGGGACTTGCCTTCGTCTTGGTCGCACTGGCCGTAGGCATTGCAGTCATGAAATGTTATATGTCACTTAAAGGTTATTCGCCTGACCAAAAACACAACTTTCGAGGGAGAAACCTTTCAATCCAGGATATATCTACCTGCTCAGTAGGCCTTGAAATATACAGATATTGCCGCCATTTTATTTCACACTGCACCATATATGGACAATCTGTGCTCTATAACATCACGAAAAATTATGAGCTGAATTAAGAGGGCACTGTGCAGCAAAGGCATCCCTTCAGCTGCTTTTAGCGTGGAAAGGCAATGCTAGGGGCAGTGCAACAACCAATGTTTCAACTTCATATCTAGTCGACCATCTAACCCTTGAAACACCAACTGCATTTAAACCGGCGAAACAGTGGTGCTTCCAATATATTTAGAGTGTGAGGAGACACTGCTAACTATGCATGACTGTACCGGAATAACAGTGATCTTTGGAGCCCAAAAATGACGTTCGAGAAGAACTTGCAGCAGATCATTGAATCCACGTTTCATTGCTTGTTTCTCCTCACCTGGCGAACCAGACAAAGCACGGGCCAAAGTGGCGAACCGCAAGTTTTGTAAAGGTGCGAGGAGGCTTTGGCGCTGCAGTGGTGCATAAAAGGAAAATGATGCTATGTGAGTGGGGGAAATGGTCACAAGGTATTGTGGAGTTCCTTTTATGGTGGGAGCGATCACAATATTTCAAATACCATTCTTCGGCGTGCCGAAAATATGCTAGGATTTAGGCCAAGTGCCACTGAGTCGCAGTGGGAAAGCACTAGTCCCTGTGGCTCCCGTATTTGGAGGGCGCAGGAAATTTTCTTGTATGGGGTGTGTCGTATGAAGTTTCGAGGCGAGACACGGGTATGCGCAGTGAATACTTGAATTGAGGCTGCGTGAGGCATCCCGTATTGCGCGGTCTGTAGTTTTATGTGACAGACTACGACACTTCTGCTAAACTCTGGGTAGCACAGTATTTTGCCGAGCTGGCAAAGCTTCTAGTGCTAGCGTGGCAAACAGGGTGCTTCAAATAATATTCAAAGACAGAATAGATGGTAGACGTGAGAATGTCTTGCGACTTCCGTGCTAGACGCTCCCTTGACGGAAGTGTGCGTCATGGCGAGCAAAACTGGTAACACTGAGAGTGTTGCACCACACAACACTCTGTGGAGCGGCGCGGAGTTTAGTGAGAGTGGAGCAGTGTGAATCGCTGATGGCTGCACTATTTGGAACGTACAGGATGTGTGTTGCGTGCATAGGATGCGTCATATGGAGGCTCGAGCCGCGACGTACGAGTTAACAGAGTGTGTGACGTGGCAGAGGGAAATGCGAGAATGATTTCGCTGCGTTCGCAGAGGAGATCGTGGTGCGTGGCAACGTTTTGCGTTGTGCGTGTTGTATGATGCTGCGATGGAGGTGTTGTTACGGGGAGCGGAACTGGAAACACTGAGAGTGGCGCGTGAACAGAACATTGTGTGGAGCGGTGCGGAGTTTAGTGGGAGTGGAGCAGTGTGGATCGCTGATGGCTGCACTATTTTGAACGTACAGGAGGTGTGTTGCGCGCAGAGGATGCGTCATATGGAGGCTCGACCCTCAACGTACGAGTTAGCAGTGTGCGACGTGGCAAAGGAACGTACGAAATTAATTGTGCTGCGTTCGCAGAGGATATCGTGGTGAGAGACAATGCTTTGCGTTATGCACGTTGAAAGCTGCGTTGGTGGATGTGTTGTCATGGCGGGTAGAGCTAGAAAAATGGAGAAAATTACAAGGACAGAACATTCTGCGATGCGGCGCGAAGTTTAGTGGAAGTGGAGCAGTGTGAATCGCTTATGGATGTTCTGTTTGGAACGCACAGGACGTGTGTTGGGTACATGAAATGTGTCCTTTGAAGGGTCGACCCTCAACGTACAAGTTAGCAGTGTGCGACGTGGCAAAGGAAAGTACAAAATTGATTATGCCGTGTTTTCAGAGGAGCTCGTGGTGAAAGACAATGCCTTGCTTTTTGTATGTGGGAAGCTGCGATGATGCAGGTGTTGTCATGGCGAGCGGAACTGGAGACATGAAGACTAGAGCGTGAACAGAACATTGTGTAGAGCTGCGCGGATATTAGTGGAAATGGAGCAGTGCGATTGGCTTGTGGCTGCCTTGTTTGGAACGTTCAGGACGTGTGTTGGGTACATGAGATGTGTCATATGAGGGGTCGAACAGCAATGTACGAATTAGCATTGTGTGACTTGGCGGAGAAAACTGCGAGGATGATTTCGCCGCATTGGCAAAGAACCTAGTGGTTCTGCATTGTGCGTGCTGGGAGCTGCGCTGATGGAGGTATTGTCATGGAGACTGAACCAGGAAAACGGCAGACTCTCTCGAGCGCCGCTGAATTTGGCAGAAGTGGAGCAGTGTAATGTGCTGATTTCTGATTTGTTTGAAATGTGCAGGTGGTGTGTTGCGTGCGTGAAGTGTGCCGTATGAAGGGTCGTTCTGCGACGTACGAATTTGCAGTGCGCGGTGTTGCAGAGGGAGCTATAGGAATGATTTCGCCGCGTTTGCAGAGGGGATCGTGGTGAGAGAATGTTTTGCGTTGTGCGTATTGGGCGCTCCGATGATGGGGGTGTTACGGCGAGCAGAGCTAAACGAATGGAGAGAATTACAAGGACAGGAGATTCTGTGGAGGGGCGCGAAGTTTTGTGGAAGTGAAGCAGTGTGAATCGCAGATGGCTGCACTATTTGGAACGTACAGGACGTGTGTTGGGGGCATGGGATGTGTCCTGTGAAGGGTCAAACCGCGACATACGAGTTAGCAGTGTGTGACGTGGCGGAGAGAACTGAGAGAATGATTTCTCCGCGTTGGCAGAGGACTTCGTGGTGAGAGACAACGTTTTGCGCTGCGATTGTTGTATGTTGCTCTGATGAAGGTGTTATCATGGCGAGCGTTGCTGAAGATATGTGAATCGAACATTGTGTGGAGCGGCGCGCAGCCTGGTGGAAATGAAGCAGTACGACTCCCAGATCGCCGCATTGTTTGGAATGTGCAGGCGGTGTGTTGCATGCATAGGAATTGTCCTATGAAGGGCCGAGCCGCGATCTACGTGGTAGCAGTGTGTGACGTGGCGGAGGGAACCGCTAGGATGACTTTGCCGCGTTGGCAGAGGAGCTAGTGCTGAGAGACAGTGTTTTGCGTTGTGTATGTTAGAAGCTGCGTCGATGGAGGTGTTGTCCTGTCGAGCGGGAATGGTAGAATGGAGAGATTTGGAGCAACAGCGCACTTGCTCGAGCGGTGTGGAACTTGGTGGAAATGGAGCAGTGCGACTCGCTGATTGCTGCCTTGTTTGCAATGCGCAGGTGGTGTACTGCGTGCATAGGATGTGTCATATGAAGGATGGAGCCGCGATGTACGATTTAGCAATGTGTGACGTGGCAAAGCAGAGAACGGCAGTGATCTGTCTGCGTTAACGGAGGAGCTTGTGGTCAGAGACAATGGTTTGCGTTGTGCGTGTTGTATGATGCTGCGATGGAAGTGCTGTAACGACGAGAGCAACGGGAAACATAGAGGTGCGTGGACAGAACATTATGTGGAGCGGCACAAAGTTTAGTGGGAGTGGAGCAGTCCAATTTGCAGATGGCGGCCTTGTTTGGAACGCTCAGGACATGTGTTGGGTACATGGGATGTGTTGTTGCAGGTTCGATCCGCAACATACGAATTAGCGGAATGTGTGACGTGGCAGAGGAAGTTGAGGGAAATGTTTTGCAGTGTTGGCAGTAAAGCTAGCGGTAAGAGACAATCTTTTGCGTTGTCCGTGTGGGAAGCTGCGCTGGTGGGATTTTGTTCTGCCGAACGGAACTCGAAACATGAAGACTGGTGCATGAACAGGAGATTTTCTCAGGCGGCGCGGAGTCTAGTGGGAGTGGAGCAGTGTGAATCGCTGATGGCTGCCGTGTGTGGAACGCACAGGACGTGTGTTAGGTACATGGGTTGTCATACGAAGGGCCAGTCCGCGACGTACGAATCTGCAGCGCGTGGCGTGGCAGAGGGAGCTGGGGGGATGACTTCGTCGCGTTGGCAGAGGGGCTCGTGGCGAGGAACAAGGTTTTGCTTTGTGCGTGTGGGATGCTGCGCTGATGGGGTTTCTCTCATGGCGAGCGGAACAGGAACCATGGGCAATGGTGTATAAAGAGAACATTTTGTGGAGCGGTGCGGAGTTTAGTGGGGGTGGGGAGCAGTGTGAATCGCTGATGGCTGGCGTGTTTCGAGCGTTCAGGACGTGTGTTGGGTACATGGGTTGTCATATGAAGGGTTGATCCGCGACGCACGAATTTGCAGTGTGTGACGTGGCAGAGGGAGCTGGGGGAATGACTTCGTCGCCTTGGCAGAGGAGCTCGTGGTGAGAGACAGTGTTTCGCGTTGTGCGTGTGGAATGCTGCGCTGATGGGGTTTTGTCATGGCGAGTGGACCTCGAAACACGAAGACTGGTGCATGAACAGGATATTTTCTCAGGCAGCGCGGAGTCTAGTGGGAGTGGAGCAGCGTGAATCGCTGATGGCTGCCGTGTTTGGAACGTTCAGGACGTGTGTTGGGCGCATGGGGTGTGTCATATGAAGGGCCAGTCCGCGACGTACGAATCTGCAGTGCGTGACGTGGCAGAGGGAGCTGGGGGGATGACTTCGTCGCGTTAGCAGAGGGGCTCGTAGCGACGAACGATGTTTTCCTTTGTGCGTGTGGGATGCTGCGCTGATGGGGTTTCTGTCATGGCGAGCGGAACAGGGAACATGGGCAATGGTGTATATAGAGAACATTTTGTGGAGCGGTGCGGAGTTTAGTGGGGGTGGGGAGCAGTGTGAATCGCTGATGGCTGGCGTGTTTCGAGCGTTCAGGACGTGTGTTGGGTACATGGGTTGTCATATGAAGGGTTGATCCGCGACGCACGAATTTGCAGTGTGTGACGTGGCAGAGGGAGCTGGGGGAATGACTTCGTCGCCTTGGCAGAGGAGCTCGTGGTGAGAGACAGTGTTTCGCGTTGTGCGTGTGGAATGCTGCGCTGATGGGGTTTTGTCATGGCGAGTGGACCTCGAAACACGAAGACTGGTGCATGAACAGGATATTTTCTCAGGCAGCGCGGAGTCTAGTGGGAGTGGAGCAGCGTGAATCGCTGATGGCTGCCGTGTTTGGAACGTTCAGGACGTGTGTTGGGCGCATGGGGTATGTCATATGAAGGGCCAGTCCGCGACGTACGAATTTGCAGTGCGTGACGTGGCAGAGGGAGCTGGGGGGATGACTTCGTCGCGTTGGCAGAGGGGCTCGTAGCGACGAACGATGTTTTCCTTTGTGCGTGTGGGATGCTGCGCTGATGGGGTTTCTGTCATGGCGAGCGGAGCAGGAAACATGGACAATGGTGTATAAAGAGAACATTTTGTGGAGCGGTGCGGAGTTTAGTGGGGGGGGGAGCAGTGTGAATCGCTGATGGCTGGCGTGTTTCGAGCGTTCAGGACGTGTGTTGGGTACATGGTTGTCATATGAAGGGTTGATCCGCGACGCACGAATTTCCAGTGTGTGACGTGGCAGAGGGAGCTGGGGGAATGACTTCGTCGCCTTGGCAGAGGAGCTCGTGGTGAGAGACAGTGTTTCGCGTTGTGCGTGTGGGATGCTGCGCTGATGGGGTTTTGTCATGGCGAGTGGAACTCGAAACATGAAGACTGGTGCATGAACAGGATATTTTCTCAGGCAGCGCGGAGTCTAGTGGGAGTGGAGCAGCGTGAATCGCTGATGGCTGCCGTGTTTGGAACGTTCAGGACGTGTGTTGGGCGCATGGGGTGTGTCATATGAAGGGCCAGTCCGCGACGTACGAATCTGCAGTGCGTGACGTGGCAGAGGGAGCTGGGGGGATGACTTCGTCGCGTTAGCAGAGGGGCTCGTAGCGACGAACGATGTTTTCCTTTGTGCGTGTGGGATGCTGCGCTGATGGGGTTTCTGTCATGGCGAGCGGAACAGGGAACATGGGCAATGGTGTATATAGAGAACATTTTGTGGAGCGGTGCGGAGTTTAGTGGGGGTGGGGAGCAGTGTGAATCGCTGATGGCTGGCGTGTTTCGAGCGTTCAGGACGTGTGTTGGGTACACTGGGTGTGTCATACGACCGGTCGAACCGCGAAGTACCGTTAGCAATGTGTGGCGTCTTGAAAGCACCTGCGAAAATGATTTGTACCGCGTTCGCAGAGCAGCTCGTGGGGAAAGAACAACGTTTGTGTGTTTTATGGTGCTCCGATGAAGCTGTTATCATGGAGAGCGGAATTGGGAACGTGGAGAGATTTGCAAGAACAGCACACACTATCTTGAGCCGCGCTGAGTTTAGCGAGAGTGGAGCAGTGTAAATCAGTGATGCCTGCCCGTTTTGGAACGTGCAGAAAGTGCGTTGCGTGCATTGGATGCGTCCTATGAAGGCTCGAGCCGCGACGTACGAGTTAGCGGCGTGTCACGTGGAAAAGGGAAGTACGGCAATAATTTCGCCGCGTTGGCAGAGGGTATAGTAGTGAAGGACAATACTTTACGTTATCCGTGTTGTATGCTGCGTTGATGGAGGTGTTGTCATGGCGAGCGGAGCAGAAAACATGGAGAAAGGTGTGTGAACAGAGCATTGTGCGGAACGGCGCGAAGTTTAGTGGGAGTGGAACAGTGCGATTCGCAGATGGCTGCCCTGTTTGGAACGCTCAGGACGTGTGTTGGGTACATGAGATGTGTGTTATGAAGGGTCGAACCGCGACGTACGTGCTAGCAGTGTGTGAAATGGCGGTGAGAACTACGGGGATGATTGCTTCGCGTTAGCAGAGGATCTCGTGGTGAGAGACAATGCTCTGCGTTGTGCGTGAAGGAAGCTGCGTCGATGGAGGTGTTATCGTGACAAGTGAAACTGGTAACATGGAAAGAGTGCATGAACAGCACGTACTATCTCGAGCGGCACGGAGTTTAGCGACAGTGGAGCAGTGTGAATCGCCGTTGTTGCTGCCCTCTTTGGAACGTGCAGAAAGTGCGTTGCGTGGATAGGATGTGTCCTATGAAGGACCGAGCTGCGACGTACGATTTAGCAGTGTGTTATGTGGCAGAGGGAAGTGCTGGGAGAATCACTTCGCGTTGGCAGGGGGGCTAGTGGTGAGAGACAGTGTTTTGCGTTGTGCGCGTTGGAAGCTGCGTTGATGGAGGTGTTGTCGTGGAAAGCGGCACTGTAAACGTGGAGAGAGGTGCGTGAACAGAACAGTGGGTGGAGCGGAGGGAGTTTAGCGAGAGTCGAGCAGTGTGAATCGCTGACGACTGCTCTGTTTTGAACGTGCAGAAAGTACGTTGCATGTATGCGATGTATCCTTTATAGCGCCGAGCCGCGACTTAAGAGTTTGTAGTGTGTGTCGTGGCAGAAGGAGCTGCGATAACGTTATCGCCGAGTTAGCAGTGTGTGACGTTGCGGAAGGAACCGCGAGAATGATTTTGCCGCGTTGGCTGAGGAGCTCGTGGCGAGGGACAGCGTTTTGCGTTGTGCGCGTATTGTGCTGCGTTGATGCAGGTGTTGTCATGATGAGCGGAATTGGAAATATGGATGGGGTTGCATGAACAGATTATTACCATGGTCGGAGCGAAGCAGCATTAACGTAAAACAGCATGAATTTTTGTGGCTTCGCTGTTTGGAACGTGCAGAAAGTGCGTTGCATATAGGCGATGTGGAAAGTCGAGTCGTAGGGCACGAGTTTGCAGTTCGTGGCTTTGCAGACGCCACTCCCAGTGTGATTTTTCTGCGATGATAGAGGGGCGAGTGGTGAGAGACAATATGTTGCATTGCGCATGAGGGAAGCTGCGTTGATGGAGTTGTTGGCGCGCGGAACTGGACACATGTACATGGCTGCAGGAACATTGCATTGGCCTCAAGCGGGTTGTAGTTATGTCAGAATAGAACAGCATAAGCCGCTGATAGCTGCGCTATTTGGAGCGTGCAGGAGGTGTGTTGGGTGTGTAGGGGTGTATCGTATGAGGGGTTAGGGCACGGCGTACAAGTTGGCAGTCTGTGATGTGGCAGACGGAACTGCGAAAACGATTTCGCCGCCTTGGCAGAGGAGCTGGTGGTGAGAGATAATGTTCTGCGTCATTCCTGTTGGAATATGCGTTACTGGAGGTGCTGCAATGACATGCGGAGCTGGGGACATAGATGCAAGGATAGGCTGTTGGGAACTGTACAATAGTTCCAGAGTAAAGGCATTTATTTGAGGTGGATCAGCAATAATGGCTATGCTTGCCCTGTTTTAAATGTCCAGGAAGTGCGCGGTTTTTATTAAATGTTTCGTGTGAAGGGTCACGGCGCGACATGCGTGGACAGAGTGAACGCCTGAATCGGGGCTGCCTGTAACTTTTGTCTTCTGATTGGTCGGCATCTCCAGGGCAAGTGCACAGGCGTTTGCGTGTGCATCTGCTCTGTGTGTTGGTGCGCTTCAATTTGTGAAGTGACACGTAGAGGTTATAGGCGTCGTATGCCGTTGCTGAACGTACTGTGCGCCAGTCGGCAAGAGCGTTTTTGTGACGACGTGTTGGTGAGGGCTTTGTTCCTTGCTGCGGGTGAGGCATTGCGCATTGAGCGGTCTGTAATGTTATGTGACAGACCAGTATAGTGCTCCGACTAATACATGGATGGCGCAGTATTTTGTCGATATGGCAGAGTTTCTAGCGATGACGTATCAAACGAAGCGCTTCAATTGAAGACACCACGTTGGTAGAGGATGTGGCTACAAACAAGGTTTTCAGCTTCCTGTACTGGACACTGGCGGTGCAGGTGTTGCTATAACCAAGAAAACTAGAAGAATGGGGTGGGTTGCTGAGAATGTGCAATGTGTGGACCGGATTGCATTTTCGTTGGAATGAAGCAACATGAAACGATGCATTATTTGGAGCGTCCAGGAAGTCCGTTGGATTACATCTTGGAGGCCTTGCACGCTTGTGCCTGACTCGTGTTTGGCCTTACTATGGAACCGTAGTGCATAGGAAACACTTGGCTCCACAATGGCATCTTTATGTTTTTATTGGCAAAGCCATTGTTGCGCAAGCCCGTACGTCACTCCAAAAAAAGTTCGTGTGCGAGTTTGCACCTTAATTTTATCAGAACTTTGATGGGAACTACTTTCGAATAATCATGTAGTTGAAATGTGCTTTCGAATTGGCAGAGGTTCATTCTTTTGAAAACAGATTCTTGTTTAGCAGCCCTTTGTGATGTGGCCTACGTTGATCTACTTTTTCTACCGTGCGACACGGTGAATCAGGGCTGCCTTTGTCTGTTACTTTGATACCGCAGGATGGCATATAACAGTAAGCTGAAACACGGAAGGGCTCCCAAGGTAGTATCGTTAGCTATTGCAAACCACCCACAAAATGTGCTCGTTCGCTCGGTCCGTTGTTTATCCTATGCAAAGGATTCGACTCACGAACATGAAAAGTCATTTCATCAAATAAACGTGAAAAGCAATCACCGAATTCCGCCGACATTTTAGAAATAGTAGTATTTGCCACAAACAAAGGCGCATTAGACATCCAGAAAGCCAGATAAGTGCACTGGACTGCAGCTCGTCTCAGAGGGTTGCTGGAGCGGGCGTGTTGTATCAAACCATGACATTTCTGTCTGTTGAGCGTGTTCTGCCTTTTCAGTTTCAGTCCATGGCAGCTAGTACCCACTTTGATGGCCGTTCCTTTGCCGCAGCACGCAGCATGATTTTGTAGGTACTGAAATCCTATGCTATTACAATGCACGGTCATACAGAGCACGCTGTACTCGTCGTTAAGTGGTGCACGTGCGGATGGGCGGTGCTAAAAGAAGCTGTGGGACGCGGCTGCCCAGCTGAAACTAGAAAATTCCTTTGTTGCTGTCCTAGCTCGAGATGTCTTGAAACGATGACGCGTTTACCATGTAAGCTACTTTCCGGAAGTGCAGCTGCTGCTTTGTGCCATTGGCGTCGGCGACACTTTGTACTTCGGTCTCGACTGGATATAAATTGCAGATTTTGCGTTGGCTTTGCAAGGGTAGAATGCTTGCCTTGAGCGGCATTAATGCGTTTCCTACTTTACAAATGACGTTCAGTTAGTACGTGCCCATTTATTCAAAGAAATGGTGCTTCCTGTTGCTGAAGTGAGCATGCTACAATGCTCATTTATGTGAAATTAACGGATCTGGCATAATGGGTGCTCAACGCTGCTAATAGTCTCTCCGGCAACAACATGTACATTGCGCGCATAATAAGCTTCTGGTCGGGGGCCCCACGTGCCAATACCCTAGACAAATATCTTTCTCCCCACGGACGCACAAAAGGCTTTCTCATTATGCTATCTGCATTCGTGCATGCACTGTAATGCCATCCCTCACTTCCCTCGGTGACTGGATCATTACTATGTCAAGCTTGCTTGCCAGCTCAGACGCATGAGATTATTTGAAACTATTTGTAAAGAGCTGGGACGTTTCAAACACTTCTTTTTCTAAACGGCTTGAAGGTCTACACGAAAAGCTTTGGTTCGCGGAGTAGATTCCCGCTTGCCTTTTTCAGATTCAGGTATATTTTGTTTGCGTGGTTAGTTCTTGTAATTCCAAATGAGCTATCCAGAACATTTATCAGGGGCGAGTAACTTAAACACTACGGCGAATATTTGAGAAACTGTGCTTTGCTCTTGTTGGTGAATGTCAACAACATTAGGGCTGAGCTTCAATTTCTCCTTTCTCTAGTGTAGACAATAATTTTAAAGACATTCTTGTGTTTGAGGAGTAACGTACTGAGGAGTAACGTACCGATTTTCTGTCTCCGAGTGACTACGCTGCAAATATAGGAGCGCGTGAGTGCACTTTTATTTTTACATGGCTCAAAACTGCAGTAGTTAAATTACTGCGCTGCACAAAGATGACTTGAAACTGATGTGCCGTCTTTACCATGCACTACGTCTTAATTTTGTCATTTCCCCCGTTTTCAGTGAGTTCATGGGCTAGACATGGACACTTGCACCTTAACGTCGTTGGCCACGGCACAATCTACTGTGATAATGCCAATTAGCATTACGTGCATTAGGAGGTTTTGCTGCGACGCCCTTGTGATAGTCGTGCCAGCTTTGATTCAGCTGCGTTGAAGGAAGTGCTTTGAGAGTCGCCGGGATATGAATTGAAGATAAAAGGAGAAAGTTGTTGTCACTGGAATAGGCGCAGGCTGTTGAAGAACATGTGAATGTTGTGTTGAGCGCATTATGCTTGCCCCGTTTCATGAGTAACTAGAGCTGCATTTTCTGTGGGCGACACTTGTGATGATCGTCTTATCAGTCATACTCTTAATGCAACTGGGCCTCAGAATCACTGTCTCCACGGGGCACCTTGCCGATGCTATAGGTAATCTAAAGGATTGAGAGACTCACCTCACTAACCCCAGATTTGTTGGTTTCGTTTGCATGCTAGAAGGCTAATGGCCTCGCGCTGGTTGCTGCATTTGCACGCAGCGCTCGGCAGGCTCCCTGATGCTTGCAAAACCGGCGCAGCCAATGGTACCGAACTGTCCACGCTGGCAGAAGACACACTGGTTTTTCATACTATGTTTCATATTTCCCGCCACAAATTTTGTAGGGTATGTCCAATTCATTGTGAAATCAGAGGGTTTATCTGAGTGCAAATGTGTATTTTCCTGGGCTTACCTTCACAGTTCCTTGCTTTAGCGGCTTGCTGATACGGGTCTCCGCCCATTGTGGTCTCACTTTCTGTAGCTGATACGGATACCAAAGATGGCCTGGTCAGACCCTCTTATGTTTGCTGTGGCTCTTGCTTTGTGTAAAAATATCACGGCGACTCTGAGAATGCTGAGTGATGGCTGGTGCTCCTTTCATGCTTTGTTCAGTGCTTTGTCAAGTATTCCGAGAAGAGCGTTGCACTGTCCCTATAGAGTCTTTGCTAACATAGTATTGCCCTTCATGGCACATTTAATGCCTTTTACGTCAGTTCATTTGACATGCAACTATCATTTGCTCAGTTAAATGTCTATAGATGCCAGGCTTTTCCTTGCTTGAAAGCAAGTGTGTTGATCTGGCAAAGAAGCGTTGCTCGCTGAATGATTGCACTTGCGTGACTTTCTGGGGGTTGTATTGGTACCTAAAGCAAATATGGACTGCGTTCCTTAAGCAGAGCGAAGTGTGCGAAGTACTCACTATTTTGGATCGGCTCCACTTATTAACTACTTTGCATTGTTGTGGGAAGCTTGTATGTCACATGAATTCCTCATTCAATATCCGGTATTTAGCTGGCGTCACTGATGTGGAATGAAACATCAAGACACCACTATAGATTGAAAAATTTTGCGCATAATGGTGAGCTGCTCGCTAGTGGCACCGATGCGAGGTGAAATGCTCTTGCAATAATGCGAGAAGCTAATGTACTCGTTCAGTACGTGCAACTAGGCAGACATTCTTCAGTGATTCGAAGAGCTATTTCTTTACTTAAGCTGTTTCGGCTTTTTGAAATTGCCTGTAGAGAACAGCATTTGGCTGTCAACTGCGTGACCACATGCGTGCAAAGCAATTAGCAGTGCTCATCACACTTCATGGGTGTTGCAGAGACCTCTGCCGTTGTCTAAAACCTTTGGAGCAACGGTATAAAAGGAAGGCGACGGTTGCTAGGCAGGCTGGTATATCCTAAACAAAGTCTCTGTTGAGATTTTTGTGACTTGCTAATTTGTGTCTGCAGTCTCGCAATCATGCTCATTTGAAGCTTTGTCGGTTCTGAGCGTCTGGTTTGCGAACCCAAAATATAGTGTCGGAATGGTTTTAAGGCTCTGTTCAGATGGTGCGTGACATCCACGAAGTGAAACAAGCTGCAGTCTAAGATCAAACAAGCCTTTGTACTGATTTTAAAGTGTACGACTGAAACACTATGTACGTAGGCCTGTTGGGCTTGCTTCCGTGTGCACTGAAGAGAAGAAATGAACTTTTGACGGCGAAGTGCATTCCACTACCCCAGGATTGTGAAGCACTCTACTAAACTATACTCAACTTTATTCAACAACTGTCCTGGGCGCAGCAGTTGTGCCCAGCGCGGGAATCGAAGACCCAAAGGGTTCGGCTTTTAAAATTCAATTGGAAGGTACGAAAGCGGCACAAGTAAAGTGGGTGGCTCGAATGATGCTTTGTACTTCTTGAAAAGCAGTCTCGCCACCGCTTCAGCATCACCTATTCGACCGTCAATTTTTTTTAAGTGCAAAATTACGTGGAGGGCATTCATTTTGTGAATATCCTTAAGCAAAATGCGGATTTTGTGGTTCGCCGTCTTTTGTACTTTTAAGTTGCCAATTCTGTTGGCTGCACTGCCACCGTGCAGCGCTGCAGACAGATAGAGTTTTGAGATTTGCAAATAAGATGCAATCCGATCAGTTGCTTCTGTATGAACATCGTGTGGGAATAAAACTGAACTTGAATGCTTTGCGTGACTGGTTGCTTGCGGGCGTTTACTGACTCATATCACACCAACATTGCAACACTGAATGTCGTTGGTGCTAGCATAGTGACATTTGTGGATACTTATGCCACATGCTCTACTACTGTGTGTATGCTTTGATGTTTAGATAAGGCTTTAGGCGAACGCAAGGGTCTGTCTGCGTGCAAATGCTACTCATGCGAGCACAGCCTAATCCCCTTTTACTGCAAGACTGCCCTTAATGCCGTGGAGTCGCCTAGGAGCAATGTTGTGTCTTTGCTGCCAGCAAGTGCGTTAAGAGTAGGTGATTATCTCGACTGCTTTGCTGGTTGTTGTGCGTGCCGCTTGCTTTCGCTCTTTGAGTGTGCCTCTATTATGATCCGTTAGCATGGGTCAACAGCAAATTAGCTGGTAAGCTACTTTGCTGAAAGATGGTATGTCACAATTTTTCAAGCTTACACACTCTTCAGAAGAATCAGTAGCACCGCTTTGGTACTAAGAGCCTTCGTTATGTAAATAACACTAGAAGCTATTTCCAGCACAAGCAATGTCCCTATTAGCTACGTGCTTCGACACCTACAGTTCCAGTGAATTTATGGACGCTCTGCTTTCAGTTTCATTTCTTACATGGCGATTGTTTTGTCAAGCTTAATGGCTGAGCTAATTGTAATCTAGCCTTAATTTAAATTCCGGCAAAACCAGCAAGTCAGTTGTAAAGAGTAGGCCTGTTTGCTAGCTCACGTGCAGCAAAATCTGCGTCAAGCCCTCTAACCTCACACATTCACAAATATGAGAATGCCTACATGAATCCCTCTCTCAGCTATACGTAACGCTTTGCTGAAATTATCTTCGTTGTTGGTAGCCTGTACATTTGGAGGGCTTGCTTTCCCACGCTGCGTGTTGAGACGAAAAGTGATCTAGCGGACGTCGTTCTTGAATGATTTGATGGGGCCTAATGCTGCATCGCCTCGTTGTGCATCTGAGAGACACCAACTGCAGAGTGCGACGTTAAGTGTGTTGGGAAAGAATATAGGCATTCGTCTGTCGGAGGCTGGGTATGCTCCTGTGTGGTGCGCTAAGCTAAAGCCCTGAGGACCTATTGTTCTTGTGCAAGTTTTCTGCATGCGAACGCCAACACCGCATTCTGTGTTACGGTCTTTGTGGAAGCTGCACAAGGTACACACTGCTTCAAATCAGACTAGATGAGCTATCCGTGAAAATCTGGGCGTGGCATCGGGCGACGCTGTTGCAGATAATGTGACAGGTATGAGTCGCAGTTGAGTTCATACGGCTTCTTTGATGTCCTGCGATGGATGAAGATTTGGCGGGCACCTCGCCTTGCGGAGCAGTGCATCTCCTCACGACAAACAGCCTGCCGAACCGCTTTGCTTGAGTCAAGTCACGTAGAATGGTTGGTCTGTGCAGTCGCGTGTTAGTTTTCTGCAGTGGCAGCTGCTGCGTGCCGTGCACATCTACATGGGCTGTTCCTTTGAGTTACACTTGCTAGCAGGACACTGCAATTACGCACGAAAGCTATGGGAGCGGTCTCAGGAAGTTAGTTAGAGAATACGAGCGGAGCACTAGCTTGCGTGGTGTTACAAAATTCACGGCGCAGTGTAAGCCCTGTCCCTTCTCACATTCACGAGCATGACGATGTTAATGCGAGTTGTTTTTTCAGTTATAGTTACCCCGTTACCTTTGGTGAGTTTTTTTTACTCAGACGTCTTTTTTGGTGTTACGTTGTTGACGTCGAGAAGGTGTTTGTGCACGCTGCGTGTTGCGACGCCTGCATGGGAAGCAGCCCATCTGCCATCGACGCTGCGTGGTTTGATGCTGCCGAATGCTGCATCGGCTCGTTGTGCTTTTGAGAGACAAAAACTGCAGAGTGTGGTGTTAAGTGTGCTAGAAACGTGCATATGCCTTCTTCTATCGGGTGGTGGGTCTGTTCTTGTGTGGTGCGCTGGGGTGGAGGCACCAGGACTAATGAGGATATTTGCTGTTGTGCACGTTTTCTGCGTGCGAACGGCAACACTGCATTCTGTGTTACGGTCTTTGTGGAAGCTGCACAAGGTACACACTGCTTCAAATAAGACTAGATGAGCTATCCGTGAAAATCTGGGCGTGGCATTGGGCGACGCTGTTGCAGATAATGTGACAGGTATGGGTCGCAGTTGAGTTCATACGGCTTCTTTGATGTCCTGCGATGGATGAAGATTTGGCGGGCACCTCGCCTTGCGGAGCAGTGCATCTCCTCACGACAAACAGCCTGCCGAACCGCTTTGCTTGAGTCAAGTCACGTAGAATGGTTGGTCTGTGCAGTCGCGTGTTAGTTTTCTGCAGTGGCAGCTGCTGCGTGCCGTGCACATCTACATGGGCTGTTCCTTTGAGTTACACTTGCTAGCAGGACACTGCAATTACGCACGAAAGCTATGGGAGCGGTCTCAGGAAGTTAGTTAGAGAATACAAGCGGAGCACTAGCCTGCGTGGTGTTACAAAATTCACAGCGCAGTGTGAGTCCTGTTCCTTCTCACATTCACGAGCATGACGATGTTAATGCCTGTTGTTTTTTCAGTTATAGTTACCCCGTTACCTTTGGTGAGTTTTTTTTACTCAGACGTCTTTTTTGGTGTTACGTTGTTGACGTCGAGAAGGTGTTTGTGCACGCTGCGTGTTGCGACGCCTGCATGGGAAGCAGCCCATCTGCCATCGACGCTGCGTGGTTTGATGCTGCCGAATGCTGCATCGGCTCGTTGTGCTTTTGAGAGACAAAAACTGCAGAGTGTGGTGTTAAGTGTGCTAGAAACGTGCATATGCCTTCTTCTATCGGGTGGTGGGTCTGTTCTTGTGTGGTGCGCTGGGGTGGAGGCACCAGGACTAATGAGGATATTTGCTGTTGTGCACGTTTTCTGCGTGCGAACGGCAACACTGCATTCTGTGTTACGGTCTTTGTGGAAGCTGCACAAGGTACACACTGCTTCAAATCAGACTAGATGAGCTATCCGTGAAAATCTGGGCGTGGCATTGGGCGACGCTGTTGCAGATAATGTGACAGGTATGAGTCGCAGTTGAGTTCATACGGCTTCTTTGATGTCCTGCGATGGATGAAGATTTGGCGGGCACCTCGCCTTGCGGAGCAGTGCATCTCCTCACGACAAACAGCCTGCCGAACCGCTTTGCTTGAGTCAAGTCACGTAGAATGGTTGGTCTGTGCAGTCGCGTGTTAGTTTTCTGCAGTGGCAGCTACTGCGTGCCGTGCACATCTACATGGGCTGTTCCTTTGAGTTACACTTGCTAGCAGGACACTACAATTACGCACGAAAGCTATGGGAGCGGTCTCAGGAAGTTAGTTAGAGAATACAAGCGGAGCACTAGCTTGCTTGGTGTAACAGAATTCACGGTGCAGTGTGAATCCTATTCCTTCTCCCATTCACGCGCACGACGATGTTAATGCAATTTTTTCAGTGATAGTTACTGTGTTACCTTCGGTGAATTTTTTTTACTCAGACGTCTTTTTTGGTGTTACGTTGTTGACGTCGAGAAGGTGTTTGTGCACGCTGCGTGTTGCGACGCCTGCATGGGAAGCAGCCCATCTGCCGTCGATGTTGGGTGACGCTGCCGGATGTTGCATCGGCGCCTTCTTTATTTGGTGGATGAGAATCTACAAGTATGGTGTTGCCTATGTTGGAAGAGTATACGCCATTTTATTCGGGAAAAGTGTGTGTGCTTTTGTTTACCGTAAGTAGAATATGTTATGATGGAATCTAGGAACCACAACGCCACTTGTGTTGCAAATTTTAATTGGATTACCGGCTTTTTTGACAGATTGTTGCATCGTAGAAAGTCAGTCAGGCCTGTTGTTAACTGTTTCGTCCGCAAAAAATCTTCAACGACGCTTGAGTAATTTGCGCATCAGCCTTTCGCGAACGTGGCCTCAGTCAGACTGTTTATTTTGTATGTACAGACAGCGTTTTATTCACGGAGTTCTGTTTTGAGTCATTGTTGCCCTTGTAAGCATAGATTCTAGATGTTTGCTACGATTGAGTTTAGGGCGATCCTTGATTTTATTTGGGCATGAGTAGAGGATAGGGTGAGTTGTATCGGCTTGTAGTGTTCTTTTATTGCAATTCAGTGTACAGTCGCCCGTAATTCGAAATCGTGAGCGCGTGGAACTTGTGTTCCCTGGCTGATTGAGTTTCACATAAAAAGCACAGTGTTTTTAGCTGTATCTGCAATAATTTTTTACGGCGTATAGGTTCACAAAACTCTGCCGGCGTCGAAACTAGAGCTCTGTGCAGTGTACATTTGCAGTGGCCGCCGGGTGTCCTTGCAGCGGACGAACGTGAGCGCGGAGACTCGTAACCTTGCATGCATTAACACGAACAATTATGTTATGCAATGACTTCTTCAACTTGCTCCATGCTTGTTTGCAAAGGAAAGCAGTTTTCGAGGACGATTACCGTTTTTATTAACGCTGTAGCATTATCGCGTTTTTAATAATTTCTTTTTTGCAGAAAGTTCGGAGGACTGCACGGGTCTCGCCCAGTGCCTCTCACTATCCTGTCGTGTGCCATGCAAAAAGTTGTTTTTTTCCGTTAGTTGTGGAAGGCGGTGATGCATGCAAGGTGCCTTCCTCTAAATTGCTGCGGCAGCGTCTTAACTGCTCATTGGCAGGACTTGTGCCAACTGCTTCAACAGGCTTGTAATCCACACAGCGAAGAATAATCGGGTGCAGTGGTCCGTGTTGCTTGTAGACAGTAGCACACCAGTTTCACTTACGCGATATTTGACGAAGTTTTGGTCTCGATATTCACGCCTACACTTTTCCAAAAGTGAGCACTTTCGTTCTCTCTGCAGTTGTTTGCTGAGTGCAAAGGAACATGAACTTACAGTGGCTCAGTTTTATTTTGGGCAGCGTGAGGAGGTTTGGCATCACTTGAGGATCGTGGCAATTAGAGAAAAGAAGATGGAGGGATCCTGCGGGCTTTTGGATTCGGCAGATTGTGCGGTAGAACTGCAAGCTATCTTGCGGCTAGTCGGAAGGCTCACAAAAGGTTGCATGCGACCACGCCTGATGGTGAAAGGACTAAGTGCATACATTTGTGAATAGTGACGGTCAAGACGTACTTTGTCTCTGATATCTTCTTGAAGCCAGCAACTATTGATACTCTAAACGTTTATTTTTGATTCGTATCTCCATTTTGTAAGAATAACGCTTTTTGGCTATAGAACACTTCCTCTGCCAGAATGTCATCACACACACAGCAGCAAGAGCCATTCCACATTTTAGGCTTTTTACACAGTATCTCGACCACGGGGTGATTCTTCGTGTTTGGAATTCGCAGGAAGTGTGCTAAACAGGATATTGTGCAATAAACTGTTTGTAGAAGCGATTTCATGATATCGAGTTGGTCCAGACGTTTCTTCGAAAACAGCAGGGCGCAGGCTGCAAAACACGAAATTATAGAAAATTCCGTTCCCTATGGTTCCTGACATCGTATGGCTCTTCAGCATACTGCAGAGAGGGCTGAGGGTGAATTCGTGTATACGCGTGTTAGAAAGAGCTTGTGCTGAGCAGCGCTGACAGTGCAGGGAGATACTTGTCTATTGCTAACTATACGATAGCTACAGAATCTTTTTACAGCAAGCTACCTTTTTCGCATCATTTTCATTTGTCTTTTGTCTGGCATGTCGGACATGCTAAAAACCGCTGGGCGGGAGTACTCAGCTCACTACTGCTGCAAATTGCGCGCCATGGGTTTTGTCATGATTTACAATTCAACCAAATTGAGTACATCTGTGATCTGTCTACAGTAGCCCTCTTAAACTCTCCCTCTGATGTGTGACTGGACTTGGCCGCACCGTAATCCTGTATTCTACAAAATTCAATGCTACAGATAATAGGTAGAAAATATTTTTCACGGTGCAGTAGTGCAAGCCAAGTTGCATTTGTTGTTGTGGCTAGTGATTGGGCTACAAAGCTTCACAGTGAATATCACCTGTGTCAAATGTTCGCATTCGTTTTGTTAGGGGCGCCGCAAGGAGTCATGCGTCAGTGCATTTGCCCTTCAATTTTGAACGTCGTTGGTTTTCATATATATGAATATTTGTCTGCGCGTCTGAAGTGCACATGCTTGCAGCGAGTGCGCGCATCTGTGTAACATGCCAGCTGATAGCTAAGGTGAAACAAAGTTTCTTGTTGCCGTGTGGTACTTCTGGCGTATGGAAGAGATGCAGACAGGCGATGCACTCTCCTGCTATACTGTCATCTCATGTCATTCAGAGATTGTGTTTTCCGACTTTCTAAAATTATGAGACTAGTTAAGCTGA
Source organism: Eimeria tenella (assembly GCF_000499545.2). NCBI lineage: Eukaryota > Apicomplexa > Conoidasida > Eucoccidiorida > Eimeriidae > Eimeria > Eimeria tenella. Next base: position 225,434 of record NW_013541512.1, read on the forward strand.
ATCAAGCGTTTCGAAGGTAACATGTGCAAGTTCAAGCCACTTGTATTGGTTGAGCTGAAACTGACGTTTCAATTCAACAAAGGGCCTGTTATCAGGATAACATTTTGGTGGCCTTGGGCATTGCGCATGCACTTGCTTGCCGGGCAAGGATCTCCAGCTCAAGGGCTTGTACACTTATAAACGTACGGACAAATCTGTTCAAGTCTACAGAGTTGGATGCGTAACGGGTAAGACATGCATTTGTACTGCATGCCCCGGAAAACTTTTCAAGATTATACAGCCGCCTTAGTATGACTGGATTAACGGGAACTAGAGGCCTGAAACCCCGAATCAGATCTTTGTTTTTGCAGTAACAAATGCCAACACCTATGCCCGGCAGGAATCTATTAGTGGCAATCTCTGAAATGTGTTGTCCTTTCTAGTCTGAAGCAGTATGTGGAAGCTTATTGACGCGCCCTCAAGCGTTTGCGCTTTTGCCATAATGTGTCTGCGGTATAGTTTTCTGTCAAATGGACATTTTGATGCTGATTTTATTGGATATGTTGGACACATATTTCGGAATATTTGACTCATCAGGCACTGTAGGTCTTCAAAAACGACACACGGCAGCATGCCTTCAGAAAGTGCGATGAAATTAGCAGGTGTTGGAGCCCTTTACTTGAGTTCAGGTTATCTTGTCATATGTCGGCAACTTGTACGGCAATGTGCTGCAGCACAGCGCAAACTAAGGTATCGCTGGTAAACGAAAAAAACAATGCGCGCAAAAAGTGCTTATGTTGTTTTGTGTAGCTGATTTCGGCTTCATATGCCATGAGCTATCTGAAAACCTCAACACACAACTATGTACTTTGCTCCAAGTCCAGTTGACGCTGTTTCGAAAGCAAACATTTAGGCCTCTCACGCACAAAACGCTGCGTGGAACGATTGTCGATACAGTTGTGGCCTTCGTAATTACAGGCAACTCGACTCCGCGAGTATCACAAGGAAAAAGGCCTATTTGGCTCTGCCCAACGCAGACTTGCCAGGTCTAATTGGCAAACAAAACAGGCACTTGCTGGTAATCTTATTGTCTAACTACTCATGCGGCGTGCACAGGTAATATACTATTTGCCTTACGTCACCATTTGAGAAATTCCTGAGGGTAGAGGGCCATCAATAGATGCTTCCCCACCAAGCTGTGTTTGACGAAACTCTATGAGGTGAAGACTTGCGCAGCACGCTCTTCTGCACGTTTTATTGCTAATTGTATCTTAAACATTTTTTTGCCTGGTGAAACAAATGATCATTATGAGTGCGTTGGCGTTTGAAGAATGTAAGTCAAGTTTGAAAAAGTTTTTTGATCTGCCGTTTTCGAATCGAATCATCTTGCCCCTCTTGCCCTTGTTTTACTGGCTTGGATATAAAACCATTACTTTCTGAGTCGCGTTCCTACTGCTTCGATCGAGCTTTAGTGCATGCAAGAGTCTTCTTCTCAATAGCTTCAATGGTGGGAAACGCTTCCACCAATACATAATTGCATTGCATCGGAATTTCAATGCCGTGTGATGTGTGCGTCCTTGTTGATTAACGTAGATGAAATTAAACGCTCACAAGAGATCATTCTCATGCTTACTATGAGAATTCGACGTTCGCGGAATTTGTTTTTCAGATGCTGGACATGCTTATTCTGTCACTGATAAGCGTATAGTTGAGAATAATTCATGCGTCCACGATGTCAGAAAACTGCATGTCCATTCTATTATTAAAATGTATATACATTGAAAAATGTCCTTTAAAAATCTTTCGATGAGAGCGTTGGGCTCAAACGACAGCTTTTGAGACTAGAAGGATGTGGCTCATCATGCTTAAAATCAGGACTAACAAGTATGTTGCAGGAGATTGTGACATCTTCTGACCTTACGCATATCAAACGATGCTCGGAAAATACATCCAGGTTTTGCGCTCGTGCTTTCGCTAGCTGTATGCTTCTTTCCTCAGTGGCGTTTATGAGGGCTTGTTTAACACCGCTCTCAAGCCTTCTGTCTGAACGCTTCGATGGATACTCAAGATAGCTTTTTTTTTCCCACGACTTTAGAGCTTCGAAGATTGCATAAATCATGCCATCCCACCTCGTGTTACCATTGGCGCCTGTCTGCTGATGTTAAACCTCTCGCCATGCCATGCTGTTTCTTAGCCGGCTACTCAGGAATAACCTCAGTAAATGTGGAATTGTGCTGGTGTGGAACAAACTCCTCGCAGGTGATTTGCGTCACATGCCTTTTGCACATGGGTTGGTTATTATTGGGATTACATGTGTAAGGTCTTGTCGATATGTGCAAATTATTTACTACCATCAATGCTTTCAACCGTGTTTCGTCTGGAGTCAAGCTTCTATATTTATTTGTATGAACGACAAGAATTTGGAATTTCGCTCATTGTAGCTTCTAGCTAAACAGATGCTGTCGTCCAATACTTCTCATTTTGACATCGTGACTGCCTGTAGACCATTCGAAAATCACGCCCACGTATTCTTTGCATACGGGCGCTGCCTGCAGATAGTGCGCTCTGCTCTCAGTGCCTGATTTACATGGCAACTAGGCCGTCTTATGTGTGCAATCTCGACACCCATCTAATTTTAACTTGTTCTTGTGTTTGGAACGGTTCTAGCATATGGGGACAGCTAAGTCTAGATACAATACTTGATGAATGTACAGACAGTTCGCGGCTACTCTTATAGTCTCAGGCGATTCATGCGTCGCATGTGAAAAGATCTGTCGGCTGTTATTGCTCGCATGCTGCTGAAGGGCAACGCTGGAATGCAACGAAGCAGGTATTATCACTTCGAACATAGGCGCCCCAATTTACATACGCGGTGCCGGAACATCTTAAGCTGATTTGTTCGGGTTGTACATAATCATTGATTCAGTATGCAGGAAAATCTACAGCAGAATTCTTTGGGACGGCATATGCCAAGCAGGATATGACGCGCTGCCATTGCTCCAATAAGACAAAACACTTTTTTAGTGAGACTGTACTGCCTCTGCACTTTAATCTTTTCAACAACAAATTGTGACGGATCATGAGAGTCTTAACATTGGCGTGCTTCATACTGCAGCAACAGAAGTTAGAGCTTTTGCATTAAACGCGGTAGACGCTAATCAATGTCAGCGGCCGACAACGGACACTTCGCAAAGTACACCACTTAAACCTTCGGATTACAAAGCACATGATCGTGCTACGGAGTCAGGATACAGCACTCCACACTCGGCAGTGTATGAAGCTATTCACCTCAGGAACAACTCCATTTCGTGTGCATATGCAGGCATCAACAACGGTGGTGTGACTGCTATGCAATGACTGCCAGTTCAAAACACTTCGCTACTACAGAGTGTTGGTATGCCTGCGTATTGTGCACGTAATGACCCCATTGCCGTCTTAGGACTAGTAATTATGGCTGTCTTGAGTGCATGATATTTAAATTAAGGGTACAGCGGAAAATATGGATGCGCAAGTTCTCCTGAAAACGCAATACAGAAAATACATCACTTCACTAACTACTGGTTGCTCAGACAGTGCGCGCACAACTTCATGTGCAGTACGTAGTCTCATCGGCCTAGCTGTATACTGCAACGAACAGAGCTTAATTCAACGCTGCCGACTACGATTATCTTCTTGTATTAGCTAGCGATTAATGTGAAACAGTGGAAACGATGAAGATTGTGAGCACTGGACAGCTCGTAAAATAGACCCAGAATACAACTGGGATGTAGCACTTCAAAGCTGCTTCCATAAAACAAAAACGACTAGCGACGCTTTAATGTCTCAGCGAGTCCTAGTGGTTTATGCTTTGCATGTTCAAGGCAGTGAGTGCATGTGAACAGCTTTGATGTATATATGATAGCCAACATACGCAACTATGAGACCTGCCTGAGGTAGTTCCAATTCAGAACGCATTAATGCCCGCAGCCTTGCCTTGATATTAACTTTCACGATTTGCTTGGCTCTTAAAAAAAAAGCTGCTTATTGTTGGGGGAGGACGCTTAGTGCTGCGAGGACAGCGCGCTTCAGTTTTTGACTCTGTGCCGGCGGTCTTTGGACAATGCGGAAAGCTGTTGGAGTGAACTATTGAAGAGTTGCGCCAGAACAAGTGAGAATTCATCGATTGAGAAGTATGCTGTTAATGATGCTTGCTGTTGGTTGACGCGCTACAATGTATCTGCAAGCTCGTGGGCTTTTGGGATAGTTAGCACTGCTGGGTGGTTAACAATTGTGCACGCTCGAGGCGGCTACTTGTGCCATGGGGCTTTTACTATATTCAGTCTAACACTGTGGTTGACTCGGTGTTCGCAGGATGTCTGGGCTATTAGAAATTGATTGAACTGCTCATTGCTAACTAATTATAGTGTTTCATTCAAGGTATTAATGCTTTATTGAAACCCATGAAGGCTGCGTCTACATTCATTAATCATTTCAGGGAAAGTGCCGTGAGGGCACTCCGTTAGCAAGAAACCCATTGATTAAGCCTTACCTGCGTTTAGGACGTTATTGGACAGACAAATACGTCAAACATAAACTTCACTATGTACTCAAGGGTCACGCACTGAAAGACAGTACGCAGAAAATCACTGCATGACGGACCGGGGATTTCATAGTGCTGCAAGAACAAAAATCCAGAAACAGTCGAGAAGCATTTTTTTCTTGATAGGGCTTGCAACTCACTCCTTCAAAATAGTCATGTATAGCTAGCGCAGATGTGACTTCTAAAACAGGTAGTAAGTCTAAAAATGAGTCCTTAATGTCACAACAACCGAAAATTGATTGCACAGCTTTCGAGCCAAAAATTCAGGGTACTTGGGGCGAAATGGAATGCTCCTTTGCTGCATGTTCCAGCTACACTAAAAAGTGGGTGTACAAATGCACAGAAAACCTGTCGCAGGACATAGTATATGATGAAGCTTCTAAAAGCAAATGATGGTACAGATAGAGATAATCAGCACGTCCTAGCGAGAGCTGTATGTGAACATCTGGAACAATGAAGGTTGTGAGCATTGTAGAGCTCGAAAAGTAGACCCAGAATACATATGGGATGTGGCACTTCAACGCTCCCTCCATAAAACGAAAACGACTGGAGAAACTTTAATGCCTCAACGAGTCCTAGAAATTCACATTGTGCATGTTCAAGGCAGTGAGTGCATGTGGACCGTTTTGATGTAAGTGTGTTAATCAACCTGCGCAGAGATGAGAGCTGTGTGGGGTCCACTCTCGCTGCAAATCAGGGAGCATCAACACTCGCAGCCTTGCCTTGATATTAACTTTTACGATTTGCTTGGCTCTTGAACAAAGTTGAGTGTTGTTGGGAGAAGACACTTAGTGCTGCGAGGACAGCATGCTTTAGCTTTTGACTCTGTCCGGTCGATATGGAAAGCTCTTGGAGTGGACTGTTGCAGAGTTGCGCCAGAACAAGTGAGAATCCACCGATTGAGAAGTATGCTGTTAATGATGCTTGCTGTTGGTTGACGGACTACAATGTATCTGAAAGGTCGTGTGTTTTTGGAATTATTTCGCACTGTTGGGTGGGTAACAGTTTTGCTTGCTCGAGTTGGTTCATTCAAAAAATCTTGTCTTTGCGAATGTCTCAGGATTAATGCTGCATCTACGTATAGTAAAGGGGACATTGGGCATTTTATGCGATTACGACGCCTCTTGACGCAGAGGCACAAAAGAAAATGTGCCTATTGAGTAGTACAGCTTGTGCGCAAATAATGGCAGGAAATCCCGGCATGGTTCAGAACAGTCGAAGGCCTGCGACGATGAGCCCCCATGCTACTCTGCCCTGGCCACATAAGCAGGCTTTTTGCATGTGATGCTCCCAAATCACTTTAGAGTGTGATAGACGTCAAATTATGGTGTCTGTATTACGTGAAAGCTCAGCTATCATGATCAGATGCCTGCCATACACCAAACAGCAGGTATAAATTTTCGATTAGGCAAACAAGGGTGTTCCTGAATGAAATAATTGGCGTTCAATCAAAATAAAATTCATACTTTACTAGCAACAATGTTAAGAAGCAAAGCTCCAGCAGAAGCGTACCTAATCAAAGTACGGTTAAACAGAAAGCCTTCAGAGATTCGCAATAACACTGTCTTCAAGAAGCAGTGCCGGTTTGGCGAAGCGAGAATCATATTTTGCAACCAAAAACGACTATCATGACAGGCCCAATTTGTTGAGAGTACTGCTTGGAACAAAACACCATGATTGAGTTATGCAGGTTGCAGAATCTCCGCACCTCAATTTGCATGCAGTTGTTTCGTTACAGCCTTAATGCCACTACACGGTTGCAATTGAATTCGCTTTCCCCCATGTTTGTGTGTAAAGTGTGTAAGTGAAACTTTCGAAACGTTGCACCTCGTAGAAAAAGCAAGGATTTGGTGGTGTGGCATCTCGACTAGCGGGCGCTTACCTGCACGTTGTGAAGTTAGGCGTACCAATATTTTTTGCTTCTTTTGCACCCAGCATGATCTATATAGCGCAATTCCTCGCAGTAGCGCTGTATATTTAAAGCCTGTTTTACACTTCTTACACGACCGTCCTTTTGTGCTGTACACAGACACGCCAGTGGTGTACGCTTGACGCCGGAATCTAAATAGGGAAACCATGGTTGATGGCCGCTACAACGCTCGCTCAAGAGTAGTTGGTATAAGGGGTCGCTGAACAGTAGTTGAATTATGGGAGAATGAAAGTAAGTACTGTCTGGAGTCTCGAGTGATCAAGTCAATGCAGGCGACACCAAGGCATCATAATTTCAGTTAGTGAGCAGGACACTGTGACCGCATCAATGTATATTGTGTGTTATTCTTTTTTCTCCTGACGTTATAAAAGCTCTTGGTCGGCAGAAGTAGACGCATCTGAGTGGCTAGATTAGTACGTGGCGAAGATGCTGGCTTGTCTAGAGTGTATAAGCGGGAGAACACGCCGACTAGGAGTCACTGCAAAAATGGTGAGAAACAAACAGTTTCGGGGGTCGCTTACAGTGTCATGAGGTTGAAGATATGCACTGTAACTTAGGCGGCTGGACGTCGCCATATCCAGCTTGTGCGTTTTTCTGTCTGTGGCCACGTGGATATATAATTTGCGGTATTCGTTCTCCTGTAGGAAAATTTAAATTTGCTCAGGCACTTTTTTTCAAGGGAGAAGCACATCTCGTCAATGATTTCCCCCAGTTGGCTGTTATGTTTTATTTTCCTTGCAATCCTATGAGACTCGTCTGGTTCCTGATATGTGACTTGGTTAAGCTTTACCAATCTTTTTACTGCTTCCTAGCCGGCATACTATTTTATGTCTGCTTTTTATGTAGGCCAAGAATTTTCGTAGCGCACTAATATAGTCACTCTGCCTCGCCCTGCTTTTGACTGTCGATTCGAATTCCAGTAGATCACGGTGCGCTCAGTCAATACAATGTATACTGGATGAAGCGCCTTTATCCACTATTATGTGTTTTCGTAATGTTGGACGCATAGTCGCCTCCAGGGTGCGGAAGTTCCACGGACTTACGTTCCGGCTCCGAAGATTCTTCAAAATCATGGTTTTGCCTAATGGTGCAGTTGAAAATCGTCATAAGTCGTCAGTTAAAAGTTTGCGAAGCTTTCACGAAACTGCATAGCCCATGGTTGGTGGCATATGGTTTTTCAGCTTTGTCCTTGCCGGCGCAGACATGTTCTGAAAAGTCATATTTAAAGGGCACTGCTTATTGAAACGCACTGTCTCCCCAAATGCTGCTTGCACAAACGCTACTCTTGCTCTTCCAACATTTTTAGCATAGGCGTGTGCTCCTAGAGGGGAAACAGATAAGGAAAAGATGAAAGCCGCAACACGTAACACACACAGAACATGTTGATGCTGGCTTCATCAGTGCACGTGCGATTCTAGACGCATCCTCCGCGCCGCTGAAAATACGTGCTATCAAACACCTCCACAGGAGGTCCCTACACATGTTCTTACACATTCAATGCAACGCTCTAGGCTGTAAGTCATTTCATTTCGACAGCGAAGTTGTGGGTTTGAATGGTACGAGATGCTTTGTGTTTGTTCCGCATCATTCATGAGTGCCATTGTCAACCGATGCGTACATCTTGCAGAATGCGAGAGAGCATTATTTAAAGGTGAATATACGGTGATGGGGAAGATACAAATCCCCTTTGAGAAACAAAACCGCGTACTATTGAAAGCAAGGCAGGCTGTTAAAAGAGGTGCACGATGCACAGTGCATGCGCGGCGCAATATAGTGTGCTTCTATACACCGTACCAATGTTAACAAATTCGTATTGCCATCAGCTCTTTTGCTTTAAAAATGTCCTTACTATGAGAAATAACCAAACGACAAGTTTATTTTTGTTGAGCTCCGCAAGTGAGGCTGCATATGGACGCTTGTGTTGGTTTGTGAATTATAGGGCACGCTGCATTAGTTGATGTTCCTATGTAGTCAGCAAGGGGTTTTAACGACACGCAAAATACATTTCTGTCGCTGAGGCCAAAGGCGCTCTCTTTTGTCAGCGTTTACAAAGCCTTTTCCTCGATGTTGTTTGTCTAGTAACCTTGTCGCCTAGCCTCAAACGCAGTTTTCTTCACCTTGCATTTTTTCCATGAATCTTTGATTCGAACTTCCAGGAGCAACCCCCGTAAAGACGGCTGACCGTTGCTCTCGCTGGACTCCCAAATGAAGGGACTAACCCTTGTTTTATAAGGTGTAATATTGACGCTGTTTGCCAAGCTTGTATGCCGCTTCCCATCACTAAGTAGCAGCTTCCGTCTGACTGAGTTGCCAACAGCACAGGAAGAAGTAATAAAGGCTTCGGTGATGGGCTAGTTACAACTAATGGACTGGTTAAACTGAACAAAAGCGACGCTCATCTGTTGGCGCCTAATTTTCTAACATGGTCACTAGCTCTCAATATGACTATTCATAAGATCGTGCGTGGGCAACGTGCTGGTACTTGCAGCGGGTGCAGTTTATTTGATCTAGTTCACGAGAGTTTTTCAAGGTGTATTGGGATACTTGGAGCGAACTCGGCCCAATGTTTCTGCTCATATCTTACCGTTAGGTGAGCTCAGTTGTTTCATATCTCGTGCCATCATCGCACCGGCGTTTGTTGCACGAAGCGCGTCGACGTGTTGAACTTAGAAGGAATAAAACTGCTAGCTGTTATGTAACACTTGCCTGGCTTTTTAGGAGTTGATTTGATTCTTTTTCCGTTGAGACGCCGCGTTGGTGAACAGTGCTTTTACATGCCAACTCGAGATAATAATGGTATGCATTGGGCTGCAAACGACCTCTGCTTAATCTGATGCATGGAGACATCGGTTGTGTGGAGAAAATATCCGCCAAATGGCTGCTTTGCCCTGTGGCCTGGAGATAAAGGGGCAAGTCGATGAGTCTTTCGTTGGAGGCAATGAGCCTTGGGAGTAAATTTTGATTCTACAAGAATGTCATGCAATGCTTGAGCAATGAAGGGTTAATATATGAGTAACCTGAAGCATCAATGTCATTTGCCTGAAGGGAATGCGAGCTGTTGGCAAGGCGGTGCGTGGCGTTTCGGATTACCTGTTCGTATTGCCGTTGCAGGTCACTGTTTAGTGTATGAATAGTGTCTTCAAAAGCCACGCTATTTGGCTGGCGAGATGTCGCCTCGCGTACTCAATACGGGCTGACGGTGTACACCACTCACGTCGGAGACTTGCTCCCTGCTGTACAATGGCTGACGCAGCCTGGTCCTTTGCCGCTCGTGTAGTAATCAGAATTCCCGGCGTACGTCATCAGTCATGCTGCAGCTTGAGGAATCCATTAATAACTGAAGCTAAGGTACCGATTCCTAAAGCAATCAGTTGTTCGCTGCGATCTTGAGAAAACCTCGCAAGTGCATTAGTTGCTGTACAAGCCTCAGCTTACAACAAAGAGGGATGGATTGAGGTTAGTTTTGTAAGCTCAAGCGGCATACTTTGGGTGTGCATGCGGTGTTGTCGGCATTTTGAGAGCACGGTAATACTGTGATAATATGTTGAGTTTTATCCCGACCAATGAAATGCGAATCGTTCCATGATGCAAATGAAGGGCATACCAAGCGACTCCGTGAAGTTACATCTCCAGTACACATATGTGCACAACGGTGTGTTGACGTGCTGCGGACTGTCGCACGTAACATGCATCCCTATATTTATGTACATACTGAGCACCCGAATTTCAAATTGCCTTTGCCAGCGTCGATAAGATTGGTTCTCTGAGCTTTTCCCCTACATGATGCTCTTGTAAGAAGTGCGGATTAGCTCGATTTGCAGCATGTTGCGTGTATTGCGCTGAGCATGAACTGGAGAGGCATGGTTCTCTGACGTTCCGATTTTTGTTCCTGGCCGTAGATAGACCTACCTCATCAAAAGTTGGGTGCTTCATGATGCAGTGAACATGTAGGGCTTCGTACGTACCTGAAAATCTGGTAGAATAGAAATTAATTGGCTGCAGAGCACTTGCTTCCTGAAGAATTGGGTGAGCAGTAGCCTGACATGGACAACACGCCGGCTGCTGCAATGGAACAAGCTTCATTATGTTTGTCCTAGTTCGCTCACTCTGCCCGATGTTTCTGCCTATGCCTTTTGGTTTTAGATGCGCTTAGTGGTTTTTATTATGTCTCGCACCATCATGCGCGCCGGCGTTTGTTGCACGAAGTGCGTTGACGTGTTCCGTTTGAAAAAAAACTAAAGCTACTAGCTGTTATATTACACTTTTCTGGCATCTATGGATTAGGAGCTGCCTTGCTTTTTCTCGCCGTCCCACGTTATATTGGTGAACATTAGTTGGCACAGCTGCATCTTGACGATGGTGCCGCTTTATCAACCAGTGATGTAGTATAATTTTTTCGCATGTTCAATGCACTGCAGTCTCCTGCCGATTGTGGCCATTCTGTTAACAGCTCGTATGTCTCAACCGTTTCAAACGCCGAGCGAATGGGCGGCAATGCGCAACATGATGCTGGAAGCAGTCAAGATTTGTCCCTCGTACAAATGTGTTTTGCAATAACATTATGGCGGTAATTTTTGCACGTTACCTGTGAAAAGGTAGCAAAGAAGCATCAAAGAGCAAGCGTTGTGGTGGGTTATGTGCAGCACTTCATTCTGGTAACCACTCATTTGCTGGTGACCATGCTGGCGCTTTTTTGCTTGGTATTTTGGGCTTGATATGCGTTCCGGTAAAAACACTAACGTTCGGTTGTAGACTTGTCTGGAATCAATGGAGCAAAGCAAAATCAGCTTTTGTTTTTGCTTAAAGCATCGCTACTCTCGGTAATCTCTACACGAGTCGCCGCAGTGGCTGATTGAGTCTGCGATTTGAGCGGTTCCAAAAAGTCATGCATTTTATGTTAGTGATAATTGATCGTGTATATGACCACAGACAAAGTGCAATACTTCAAAAAAGTGCCGCGTCAAAAAATATGAAAGAATGCCGATTGCTTGTGACGTTGGCTGCGGCATTTGCTTAGATGTAAACCCTGTGCAATATTGAAAATTGCATATTTGATTATTTCTTGCGTAGAAAACAGAACTAACCGTCAGTTTGGCGCTAGCTTCCTCTTGATTCGGTAAGATCGTGCGTGAAGGTCTTGACAATTTTTCAGTCAACTGTATAGGCGTGTCTAATCAACTCGCAACCGAAAGTATTCACTACTGCACTGAAGAGAGCTAGAACTGTGCTAGAGCTGACAACGTGAAAAGACATTTCTCGTTTGCTCGAGACATAATGAACATGCGAGCTACAAGCTGCATGAATTTCATGTGGATTTCGTATCCATTACCCTCTGTTGTTCTTAAGTATAAACCTTTTGGGCAGGGTTGCCACTGCATTTTTGCGAAAATCGTGCCTCGCTACGTTTATCAGATTGCCTTCAATATCCAGTGCCTCATAAATGATTGCATAGTGCTTTGCCGAAGTTTGCCTCCACTGGACTACTCAAACCTTTGGCAAACATGTTAACATAAAGCAACAACTATAATACACACGAACTACAGGCACAGATGAGCGAACAGTGCAATTGACGGACCATCAGCTGAGGGCTGCAAAGCTTTGTTTTAATAGCCACAGCTATTAGTTTTGCTTTGTCTACCTTCCAGACGTTTGGATGAGACGTCCAGAGAACGCGTAAGTGTGCGTTTGCTGCCTTTTGCGCTCCACCATCAGCTTCCCCGAACGGCTAATTGGTCGCAATATCATTGTTGGCGCTAGCGGCAGCATATAATGATCCAACGGCACATCTGGCACTTGAAAATTGAGAATGCTAACGTACGTTTCAGTCCTATTCAGGCTGTCATTCTTTACGTGCCAGTTCAATTCAGCGGGACCATGAGATCGGAAAAAAGTTCATGGTGCTACAAAGTGGGCCTTTGCATTTATGTGCAATATGACACAATGTCCGTGCTTGCGCAGAAGGAATGTACTCGTAATTGAAACGCAACACTGTTTCTAGCAATGTCTTTGCCTCCAGTTTGTAAAAAGAGCTGCAAAAACGTCGCGGTCTCTTTAAAATCCCGAATCGTCGCTTTATGTGTCTCTGAAGATGTCCATCCGCTCCAGTGTCAATGAATTCCAGGAATGTGTTCTCGCCTTTTACTCTCTTACTGCGTCCCGTGCTAGTGCGTGGATACTCCTTTGGCTCTCGAGAAAGCATATACGCGTGCGTGCATGGCAGCCTTCGTAGAAGTTTCGTTTCGGTTGTCCCGCCAGTGGCGTTGAAAGTTCCAGTAGTTTCCATCAAACAGAAGAATACCTGACCATTTAGTGACTTGTCAAATCGTCTATTAGGAAGCGCTGCATTGCATCAAGCAAAAGCTGGCGTCTATTTTGCGCAAGTGTTGTCGGTTTTCGATACCAACTGTGTATTTGGTCACGCGTTGAGCTTATTCAAAATGACAGCGCGTTTTTTCTTTTGTATGTTTTTCTGACGAAAGAACCCTCCAGAGTGTGCTTTCAAGGTGTGCGTGCACTTCGGCGTGTTACGGTCCAATATGAGGAATGGAAAACAGTAAAGGACATGCTTTTGAACTCATGGCAAGTCTTATTTTTTATATACAGCATTCGCCACAACGGGCCATTGCTTTCTATTTTCCTTTTCACTATTGCATGACGTGTTTAGATCGTGCGTTCCATATGCTGTATTCAAAAGAAGAGAAGCTTACAACTCCAAACCTTTCACTATCTGCTGTCTCAGGACACTTAGGCACATTCAACGTTTACTCGAGTTGATTGAGCAGCTCAGTACATACAGGCTTCCTGCAACACGAGCATAAGATCGGTGCACAACCCTGCCACAATGTCTAGTCTTGTCCTAGAGAATATTTTCTGCCAAAATACGCAATCCTGCGAAGTAGTTTACGCATACTTGACATGGAATGCTTTGCGTCCAGCCTTTGCTGCACGGGACAAATGCAGCAATGACTCATCGTCTCAGCAACAGCCATGCTGAGACGATGAGTCCTCGCCGCATTTGTCCCGTGCAGTACGCACAATGTGGGGGATGCACCAGGCTATGGGTTGCACAGAAACAATCATTTCCATGTTTGCATGTTCCTGGCATTATTCGTTGTGCAGTTAGGTCGATATTTATGCGCATATTGAAATAGGCGTCTCTGCCCCTGCTGCTCTTGTTCGTGAATATGTCCCTCCTGCTAATTACCCATATGCGTACCACTCATCCTTCTCAGATGGTGCGCTAATGGGCCTTGTGGCGGCTAGACAGCACAATGTAAAATTTTCACTGTTATTGATGTTACCTCTCGCAACGACAGTATGTATGATGCAGCTTGTCCCAAGGCGTCTGGTTGAACAAAACAGATGGAACCATTGTGAGTCCGCTGGCTTGACCAGCTGATGCTATGTTAACATACGACGGGAATAAATATACTGCTAAACGATTTCTTCATGGCGCGCTGACTCTCCTTCATGGCCATGGAACTAATGCTAACCGTGGACGCTGCTGTGCTCTATGAGGCGTCGACATACTCTGTTTTTGTACCACCCAATACCGTTTGCAGACGCAGACGGAATGAATGACTCTGGCCCTTATCAGCGCACCAGCAGCTCAATCTTTTGTGCGTAATCAAGAAAACAAACAAACTGCATTGGGTGAAGAAATTCTACAAACCGATTCGCCACACCGTCCGCCGTTGTAGGCGTGAGTAATGCACAAACAGTTTCTCGAAGCGCCTGCGCACTACTTGATGCATACACAAGTGCCTAGACATGAAGGGCCATGAAAAACAACGCGTATACCGCATGACAAAATGGATTAGTGGCGAACCTAGGGTTAGCCTGAGACAGACGCGCGTTGCGAGCTGGTCCTTTAGGCCAAGATGTGATGCGTTCCTACTTGGCAAGCCCCCAGCTACTTGAGCCCAGCTGGTGAGTAATGATCTTCTTGGCCTGTCAACTACAGGTTAAGTTTGCGTGAACGAAACTAAGCTTGCAAGTGAGACGGTTGAAGCGAAAACGCCAGGGAGCACGGACCAACTGGGAATGGCTTGTAGAGCTGTGTCTCGGTTCCACAGGTCTGGATGGCTGGTTAGTTTCTAGCTGATCTGAAAGAGAAAGCAGTGTTTTCAAGGGGGTAACTGTATACAGTGTTCATATCCCTTGCTCACGACCATGTGCACTGGTTGCAGCTTGTAGAAGCATAATTCATAGTGAGAGTTGCTTTCTGGCATCTTTGTTCTTAGAAAGCATGTTGTGATAAAGATTGCTTGATTTGCATGGACAATTTGCATTCCCTAGGAACCTAAGCCACTCGAAAAGAATTTTCGAAGAACCTTCATGGTGTCGTTGCCAGCTGGCAATTTACTTGGCAGGTGCTTGGTGAACAATTCAACGAGGAACAGGCGGCGGCCCTTCATGCCCTTTAGCACCTGCACCCCGCAGAAAAGCTGGAAATCGTGCTGTTGCCGTTTCTCCTAAATTTCGTTGTTGCATTAATAAATCTTGATAAGGTCAGCTCAAGATCTTCTTGTGTAGCGCCAACCCTCTTCATATATGAGAGATATCACCGTGCACCCACTGCACCAAAACAAATGCCAATCTGAAAGTTTTCCACTAATGGGCTCGCTGCCGCATTTCTTCAATAAAGGCCTTCTTACGGGCCTTTTGCAGCTGCCGACTATTTGGTAGCTGGCGTAGTAGTGCGTTTTGAAGTTACCTCTCTGCTTGTTTGCTTCAATCGTCGTGTCCCAAAACAATTTTTTCCACTGTCACACAGATCACCTGCAGATGAACTTGGTATATGTCTGCATATACATCTCATATAAGACTCGAGAAACAATATTTATCCGCACCAGTATAGAATATCGCATCGTGCACGGACCAAACATGCTTTTCAGATATTCCTGGTTTGCGTAGCGACACTTGGTTGTTCCACCACGTCATCAACAGCTCACTATAAAGACAACCGAGGATCCTCGGCTCCCAGCAAATGCAACTGTTTCAGTTCTCCGCACGAATGGACTTGCAAGCCGTCGTTTTTACTGCTTGGCTGCCTGCTATCATTTTGTTTCTCTGCTGCTTGCTGAAAGCACACTTATGAAGATAATTGTGCCGTGAGACTGTTACTGCATGCAGTCGCTGCCCTAGCGCTAACAGCAAGCTTCCATCCATCGTTGGCGCATCTTAGCGGCCAAGATTCGCCGTCAACTGCTTCGCGGGAAATATCGGGAACAAGTGCCTCTAATACTTGAGATTTTCCCTCAGTGGCGGCGGTTTCTACCGTTCTCCGAGTTGGTTCATTGAGCGTTATCGCCTTGCGCATGAGACACTGCATTTGCGTTGTGTGCTGAGATTGTAAGCAGATATTTTCGCCTTCGTTTGTTTTTTTACATGCACGCAAAAAATGCAAAAGCATGAAGACGACATTTAAGCAGGTTGTTACATGCCACGGTTTGTGTTTCGTTGATTTCTTGATAGTGAATTATCGTGAAAGTTCTCGGGGCATAATAAGTGAACATAACATCTTTTGCTGTTGATTACTTGCGTTTCATGCAGTGTGAAAGCATCCATACACCACGCAGGAGCATAAGCGTTCCAAGAATGACGTTGACTGACTTTCTGGTTGAAGCTGGTTGAAGTAGGAACACGTGTGTGTGTTGCGTTGCATAGGAAAAGCAAAAAGGAAATTATATTCAAGCGTAACGAATGGCTAACATATACGGACACTTATCTGGTGAAGCCTCTCTTCGCAACGTACTGCATGAGTGCACGCTTGGCGCTAAAGTGGCAATATACAGGTGCGCACTAAAGAGGCAATACAATGCTTACAGTTATCCTGTGGGCTCAAGCTGCAGCAGTCTCATTTTACCACACCGAGAGCGCTGTGAGCATTATCAGTGAGGTCCAGAGTCACCGTTTCCTGGGACTCCTAGGTTTTGAAATTTTGTGTTCCTTTAAGCCAAGTCCAGCACGCTCTTTTCTGGGGCTCCTGAATTCACACTACTGACGCAATCATGATGTCCGTATATGCACGGCATATACTACGCTTTCTCCGGCTGCGCAGGCTGGGAGACTTGAGCAGAAAATGTCTTAAGGCGACTACTATCAGTTAGGATGTCGGGTAGCTACAAATTTACAACACCTATTTGGGGTACTTTTTAGTGCATTAGATTTTTGCATGCCATCTTCGGTATGTTAGCGGTTGTGATTAACGAGCTTAAAGAAAATTCATGAGACGTAAAGTGCGTTTTATTCTAGATCGCATTATATTACAGGTCATTTATGTGCCTGCAGAAGACCTTTGGTCATTGATAATGAGAATGAATATTAAGTTGCAGAGTGCGAAAGTGTGGAAGAAATATATACATGCCGTAGAGGTGAAAACTGTGAAACAGAAGCCTACAGTCCCTAGAGTGTAATCCTAAGTCCCATATGAAGACTTAAGGGGTATGAACGATCCCGAAAATCGCGAAAAAGCTAATACGCTGACTTGAGATGGTATCAACGCCATTTGTTGTAACATTTATCCATCAAGTACTTGCGCAGTGAATAGCCCTTGCGCCATTGTGCACGTCTTCGCCAGCATACTCGCTGCACATGGGTTCGACCTATGTGTCACGAACGGCCAGTTTCGTACTCATAGAGAGGCGGTCGATGCAGCATGTGAAGACATGAAAAGAACGTTCTGCACTAAGCTCGTGCGTCACTCTTTTTTTTGCCCCGTACTTTGCTGAAGCCAGTGACTGTGAAACTTCAACGGGACTGTATGAAAATGGTTTGTGTTCAGCAGCTTTCTATTTCTCAGTTCCATGCTTGTAGTCTAATGCCATAGGTAACTGCGGCATCACGGTTTGCGAGATTTTAACGTTAGCATGGTGAACTAACTCTCACATAAATTGCTTAATCTTATTCTTTGTCTGCCGGGTTGTTGCAGCTCAGCGGTGCACAGCATCCTGGAGAGCTTGCCCACAGTTGTAGTTTTGTTCTTCGCTGCACTGAAATATGTGCAAGTCCAATTGTTCAAAAGCGTTCCTGCAATGCGAAATTTACGTCGCACGCACCTAATTCTACAGGTTGAAAGCGCCTTTAGTTGTTTTGACCTATGTTATGCAGCATTTTGCCCAGATACCACTTTTCTTTCATGAACAAGAATGTGCGTGATACATGCTGTAATGTCATTTTGGCCGAGTATGGATTCAACAATAACAGGAAAGGTGATTCATTTGCTTCCACGTCATGCTGCATTTAGAAAATAACTGTTTAAGCAGCTTTCACTGCAGTAACAAATAATTCGTAGTTAAGTGTTTGTACGCCTTGACTTTTCTTCAGCCCAAGCACTTATTTTCATGGGTCTTCGTTGTGCCTTGCGCTTTATCGGAATTGTTTGCTACTTGCTGGTTTATTTGGCAGCGTTACGACGCCAGAAGAGTTTTTGATGCCCTGAGATCGCCTTAGATGAAATGTGGGCCTTCAGAGGCTATACAATTCATGCCAGTGTACCGTTGTCAATTGCTTGTGAGAATAAGCGGAACAAATCTAACGCTTCGTATGCAGTGTGGAGTGTGGCGCCGTTTATGTCACATTTATGAAATGCGAGCGTTTGGAGCTTTTACTGTGTATTGACCAGGAACAAAGTTTCCAGTAGGTTTGACGCGTCGCCGAGAGTTCTGCCTTATCAAAAACAAAATTAAATAAGATATGCACTCCACAGGCTAATGAAAATCTGAAACTGCTGGTTTCAAACGTTTTCGGGCTTGTAAGCCTAGCAGCGAAGATGGCACTATGAACGTTTTGCTACAAAGGCGAAAAAAACGGTTTTTGTGTAGAACGTCGCAGGTCCATGAATTGAAGGGCTGAGAAAATGAAGAAGTCCCAATGAACATTGTGAAGAACGTAGATGGCGTTTGTTCTGGCCTTTTTCCAGAGAAACGTCCATATACTTCATAGCATCGGTCAATATCAAGCTATCCTGCACATTGTAAGAACGTAAGCTACATATGTCCATGGTTGCTGACTAACTGGAACATTGCCCTATTCGTGACATGTCTGCTATCAGTTATTGACGCTATCTTGAGGCGCTTTGTGTGAAAAAACGAAAACAACCGTGGTGAGCTCGCCGATTTGACTGGCAACTCCTGCCTTTACAGGATGCGGAGGGCTTCAGTATATCGCTAAACAGTTTGTCCACATGACGTCTTGAATCTCTTCTGTGATCATGGTCAGCGTACCCGCCTTAGGCATGTATGTTGCAGGAGTCAACAAGCATTTGGTTGCCAGCTCTAATCAGCTCGCCGATGACTCAATCTTCTGTGCGTAATAGAGAACACAAATAAACTTGATTAGGTGGCGGAATTATATCAAGCGACTCGTTGCACTGTGCACCGTTGAAGGAGTGAGTAATGCATAAACAGTTTCTCGAAACGCCTGCGCATTACTCGATGCATACGCGAGTGCACAGACTTGAGCGGGCATTACGAACCACGCATAGACCCAAATGCGCTAGTGGCGAATGTAGACCTTGTCCGAGGGAGACGCATGTTGCGAGTTGGTCTCTGAGGCCATGAGGTGATGCGTTCCCTATGTGGCATGCACTAGCCCATTTAACTCTGCTTCCGCTACTGGTACGGGCGTTGTTGCTGCCTGTAGCACTGGCGGATCGCTGCAATGAGGTTCTACAAACTCATATCGAAGGGTGCATCTTCAGATCTTCGGGCGTGAACTCGTTTCACCGAGAAAATACCCCTAGGGGAATGAATAGGGCAACAGCGCGTGCGTCCTTGCGAGTCGGGATTGTGCTAATCCTGAAATGCTCATTTTTATACCTGCCGTTCTGTTGCATATGACTACTGGTCGAAATAATTGCGCTTGCTCAGACTCCAGGTCAAAAAAGTGCCAGACGTGCGCCTGCGTGAAGCCTGCTACGGCGGATAGGAAGTGCGTTCCGTGGAGACGGTCTGGCGCGTGTGCGTTTGGTGGGCAACAGTCAGCCAACCCAGGAAGATTTTGAACAGCCCTGCTCACCTGAAACGTTACGTTTCGTCCCTTGAGTCGTCACGGACAGTCGGTTTGCAAATCGCCAACGTGTCTCAGATGACAGAAACGCCGTCTCGCTCGGCGCTGAAGTCTTTCATCTCCGAGTTATCAAGTCTCGGTGGACCTGCTCCGTATCAGTGGGCGTAGCCAAGGGGGCAAACGCTGGGACGTTGGAGTTGTCAGTGGTCTTGACAGCCAGTGCGTTCCTGTGTTGAGTGGCAATCCAAGCCCCTAGCTCCTAGCTCTGTTATTTTTTGTCGCCATTATATGCCATGTTAGACGACAGGAAAGCCCTTAACGGGCGTTGGTGCAGTATGCATTTTTGTGGATTTGCTGTGAGAAGGGGTCGAGGTTCATACTTTCACCGGTTATGTCCCAGTTGTGGCGTTTGGCATTGGAGTGCGATGCGGCGTTGAAACGAGCATGTTGCAGGGTGGCGGCAACCCAACAAACGTGATCAGTGTGGAATTCACTTTGTGCATGACGAAAGGGTTGTGAGTATGTGAGGAGACGTGCGAGAGGTGCGTGCGAAGAAACGTTGCGGCGCGCTCCAAGCTGGAGCAGCACGTTTTGTTCAAAGCAAGTGAATGTTCGTATTTTATTCATTCAATAAGAAGGCCCGCTACAATGAATACACTATGCGCTGGAAGGCGTGATTTATGGCGGTCAGCCTTTAATAGGACAAGACCATAAAGCATTGCAGTGAAGTGATGGCGCTTAGATTGCAGTTCGGGCTGTAGTTGGCTTCGTGCTATTCTGTGACGTGCAGACAGTACTTGCCTATTGCGTAACGCGTGAGCTTGTGGGTGATGGGACTGGTTCTAGCTGGCTATCTCGATGTTTTCATCTCACTGTGTTTGCACACGGCATGTTTTCTTACTCTGCAGACAGTATGTGTCACGTGCCAGGGAAGGTTGTGGATTTCTGGTGGAATTCTGATTCTGGCAAGGAACCGAAAGAATGAGCTGCAAGCTTTCTTTCCATCGACGCCGGCGAACTGGGTGGGTGTGGATAGGATGGCAGTTTTTACTGTCACAACGCGCTCTCGAACATTGTCTTGTGCATCATTCGAAACGTTCCTAGTGTCTGCGTGGAAGTATGTGCGTTGCGGCGAATAGGCTTCGACATGCTTCGTCGCGTGTTTGTGTCGTCGCCGTGCGTGTGTCAGCTTTACATTATTCTGTGTATTACTTTGTCGACTGCAGAGGCGAGCGCGTAGAACCGTATGTCGTGACCTTTGGATTTTGGAGGCTTTGTTTGTTGCGATACGACATCAGCGCATGGGCAGCAGGTTTGGCAGCGATTTGTGGCAGCACGTACGTCGAACCGTTGAGCAGGCCTTGCACGTGCTGCGTGTCCGTGTCATATGATCCATATTTAGTATTGCGTAGAGAGAGAACGAATGCGTGCATGGGAAAGACTCCCTGAGTTATCAAATGATATATGCTCAGATTATTTGGGGAGAGGTTGCAGTATGCGCCACGGAAACGGAAAGCCTTTAGCCATACGTCTACTTTGATTTCAATTGCATGTAAGGGCCATGCTTCTCTGTTCACTCGCATTGGCTGTTCTGTTTGCTTCTGCGTAGGGGACGGAAACGTGGAACCGCATGTGCGGCGCAGCCCAGTAATTTTGACAAGTGGCTGTTTGTTGTAGCTTTTTTGGTGGGGGACCGACTGCCAATGCTACAGCAAATTGTGGAGTTGGAGTTGGACGGCTGCATCGTTTCCGCGCATGCGAAGCGTTTTGTGTTTGTTTGGCTGGTGAAGTGCCGGTCTGCGTTTACCTCGCCGAGCCACTAAGACGGCAGGCGCATAGTCCATTTGGGGCACTTGCACCTATAGGGTCGGCAACTGCTCTGCGACTCATCAATGGTTAGAGCCGTGCACTGCCGCAGCTGTGCAAAGAGTGCTGCTCACGGGACAGGTTGATGCTTATGCTACGAGCCGACGTGTTGAATAGAGCGGGCGCCGTTGAACGTGCACACGCATTTGAAGAGCTGATCTCCCGTGTCGCAAAGGTTCAACAGAACACCTATATATATGCACACAAGAGAAGATACGCTAGACCACCGCATATGTGAACAGTGTCCACAGTACACTTTTGCGTCAATTGCAGCTGCTCTCCAGTTGTCTGTTTCACGACCTCCCATCGCAGAGTATGGAACTCGCAAGGAGAGGCTTGCCAGTTCGTCAGCTCCTTCGTGGCAGAGCGTGTCCGGACAGTTGGGCAAGAGCACATTTTCCGACATAGGGTAGTGGACTTGGGTGTATGGAGCCTGAGTGTTTATGGGACTTGCGGGATGTTGTCCTAGTGGGTGTCGTGGCTATCTGTAACTCTCTCAGATCGTTGCAGTGAGGTTCTATGAAATCATATCACAGGATGTGTCTTCAGATCTTCAGGGCGTGAAATCGTTGTACCGAGACACCTGCTTTCGCAGAATGAATGACGCAACAGACTGTGAGTGGCTGCGATTCAGGACTGCGCTGTTCCTGAAATGCACTTTTTTCTTGTGATTGGGGTTCTCCTCCGCTTGCTTGAGACGAGGCAACCGTGCGAAATGCTCTATTTATCTCTTCATCCATTCAGACATTAGAAAATATGCCCGTAAAACGAACAAGCCCACCAAGCAGCTGCTATGATGTTAAAGGACGTGCCAAAAGCTAGCTGACTGACAAACGTCGGAGCAGGCATTTGTTTGGATGCATAGCCTGAACGTTTGGTGGAAAGGTTCTGGCGCCTGCGTTTGATGAGCAACAGTCAGCCAACCCAGGAAGATTTTTAACAGACCTGCCCACCTGAAACATTACCTTTCGTGCCTTGAGTCGTCACGGACAGTCGGTTTGCAAATCGCCAACGTGTCTCAGATGACAGAAACGCCGTCCCGCTCGGCGCTGAAGTCTTCCATCTCCGCGAGTTATCAAGTCTCGGTGGACCTGCTCCGTATCAGTGGGCGTAGCCAAGGGGGCAAACGCTGGGACGTTGGAGTTGTCAGTGGTCTTGACAGCCAGTGCGTTCCTGTGTTGAGTGGCAATCCAAGCCCCTAGCTCCTAGCTCTGTTATTTTTTGTCGCCATTATATGCCATGTTAGACGACAGGAAAGCCCTTAACGGGCGTTGGTGCAGTATGCATTTTTGTGGATTTGCTGTGAGAAGGGGTCGAGGTTCATACTTTCACCGGTTATGTCCCAGTTGTGGCGTTTGGCATTGGAGTGCGATGCGGCGTTGAAACGAGCATGTTGTAGGGTGGCGGCATCCCAACAAACGTGATCAGTGTGGGATTCACTTTGTGCATGACGAAAAGGCTGTGAGTATGTGAGGAGACGTGCGAGAGGTGCGTGCGAAGAAACGTTGCGGCGCGCTCCAAGCTGGAGCAGCACGTTTTGTTCAAAGCAAGTGAATGTTCTGCCTCTTTCTAGTCAGTGAGGAAACCAACTACGCGGATTACGGTATGTGCAGGCAGGCATGATTTTTGGCGGTCAGCCTTTAATAGGACAAGACCATAAAGCGTTGCAGTGAAGTGATGGCGCTTAGATTGCAGTTCGGGCTGTAGTTGGCTTCGTGCTATTCTGTGACGTGCAGACAGTACGTGCCTGCCGCTTTAAGTGTGAGCGTGTGGGTGATGGGACTGGTTCTAGCTGGCTATCTCGATGTTTTCATCTCACTGTGTTTGCACACGGCATGTTTTCTTACTCTGCAGACAGTATGTGTCACGTGCCAGGGAAGGTTGTGGATTTCTGGTGGAATTCTGATTCTGGCAAGGAACCGAAAGAATGAGCTGCAAGCTTTCTTTCCATCGACGCCGGCGAACTGGGTGGGTGTGGATAGGATGGCAGTCTCTACTGTCACAACGCACTCTTGAGCATTGTTTTGTGCACGTGTCGAAACGTTTCCTGTGCCTGCGTGAAAGTGTGCGCGTTATGGCGAATAGGCTTCGACATGCTTCGTCGCGTGTTTGTGTCGTCGCCGTGCGTGTGTCAGCTTTACATTATTCTGTGTATTACTTTGTCGACTGCAGAGGCGAGCGCGTAGAACCGTATGTCGTGACCTTTGGATTTTGGAGGCTTTGTTTGTTGCGATACGACATCAGCGCATGGGCAGCAGGTTTGGCAGCGATTTGTGGCAGCACGTACGTCGAACCGTTGAGCAGGCCTTGCACGTGCTGCGTGTCCGTGTCATATGATCCATATTTAGTATTGCGTAGAGAGAGAACGAATGCGTGCATGGGAAAGACTCCCTGAGTTATCAAATGATATATGCTCAGATTATTTGGGGAGAGGTTGCAGTATGCGCCACGGAAACGGAAAGCCTTTAGCCATACGTCTACTTTGATTTCAATTGCATGTAAGGGCCATGCTTCTCTGTTCACTCGCATTGGCTGTTCTGTTTGCTTCTGCGTAGGGGACGGAAACGTGGAACCGCGTGTGCGGCGCAGCCCAGTAATTTTGACAAGTGGCTGTTTGTTGTAGCCTTTTTGGTGGGGGACCGACTGCTAATGCTACAGCAAATTGTGGAATTGGAGTTGGACGGCTGCATGTTTACGCGCATGCGAAGCGTTTTGCTTTTGTTTGGCTGGTGAAGCGCCGGTCTGCGTTTACCTCGCCGAGCCACTAAGACGGCAGGCGCATAGTCCATTTGGGGCACTTGCACCTATAGGGTCGGCAACTGCTCTGCGACTCACCAATGGTTAGAGCCGTGCACTGCCGCAGCTGTGCAAAGAGTGCTGCTCACGGGACAGGTTGATGCTTATGCTACGAGCCGACGTGTTGAATAGAGCGGGCGCCGTTGAACGTGCACACGCATTTGAAGAGCTGATCTCCCGTGTCGCAAAGGTTCAACAGAACACCTATATATATATGCACACAAGAGAAGATACGCTAGACCACCGCATATGTGAACAGTGTCCACAGTACACTTTTGCGTCAATTGCAGCTGCTCTCCAGTTGTCTGTTTCACGACCTCCCATCGCAGAGTATGGAACTCGCAAGGAGAGGCTTGCCAGTTCGTCAGCTCCTTCGTGGCAGAGCGTGTCCGGACAGTTGGGCAAGAGCACATTGTCTGGCATGAAGTGGTGGTCTTGGCTGTGTGCAACGGCCCGAGTGTTTGCGAGCGTTGTGAGCTGTTGGTGTTGGAGTGGGCGTCGTTGCTGTCTGTGGCGTTTCAGCGGCGTTACAGCAATGTTTTACAAAGTCGTATCGAAGATTGCGTTTTACCGAGACAACAACCTTCACAGGATGCATGGGGCAACGGACTGTGAGTGGTTGCGAGTCACGATTGCGCTGATCCTGAATTTTCATTTTTTCTTTCGCATGCCTTTCAGTTGCGTGTGCCTGCTAGTTGAGGCGATTGTGTTTGCGCAGACTGCTGAACAACAACAGTGCCACGTGTGCGCGTCTGTCACTGGAGTCCGACCATATGCATCTCCGCACTTCCTCTGTGCAAACGACTCTGTTTGTCCTTTCATCCAATCGCACATCACAAGTTTGCCGTTAGATCATACAAGGCGGGCAAGCAGCTGTTGTGGTGTCGAAGGACTGGCAAACGGTTCGCTCATTGACACCAGGAAGAGCTAGAGCTTGTTGGGTGGATAGCCTCTGCGTTTGGTGGAGAGGTTCTGGCGCGCGTGCGTTTGGTGGGCAACAGTCTGTGTACATAGAAAGCTTTTCAGCAGCACTGCGCTCCTGAAACGTTATCTTTCGTGCCTTGAGTCGTCACGGGCAGTCGGTTTGCAAATCGCCAACGTGTCTCAGATGACAGAAACGCCGTCTCGCTCGGCGCTGAAGTCTTTCATCTCCGCGAGTTATCAAGTCTCGGTGGACCTGTTCCGTATCAGTGGGCGTAGCCAAGGGGGCAAACGCTGGGACGTTGGAGTTGTCAGTGGTCTTGACAGCCAGTGCGTTCCTGTGTTGAGTGGCAATCCAAGCCCCTAGCTCCTAGCTCTGTTATTTTTTGTCGCCATTATATGCCATGTTAGACGACAGGAAAGCCCTTAACGGGCGTTGGTGCAGTATGCATTTTTGTGGATTTGCTGTGAGAAGGGGTCGAGGTTCATACTTTCACCGGTTATGTCCCAGTTGTGGCGTTTGGCATTGGAGTGCGATGCGGCGTTGAAACGAGCATGTTGTAGGGTGGCGGCATCCCAACAAACGTGATCAGTGTGGGATTCACTTTGTGCATGACGAAAGGGCTGTGAGTATGTGAGGAGACGTGCGAGAGGTGCGTGCGAAGAAACGTTGCGGCGCGCTCCAAGCTGGAGCAGCACGTTTTGTTCAAAGCAAGTGAATGTTCTGCCTCTTTCTAGTCAGTGAGGAAACCAACTACGCGGATTACGGTATGTGCAGGCAGGCATGATTTTTGGCGGTCAGCCTTTAATAGGACAAGACCATAAAGCGTTGCAGTGAAGTGATGGCGCTTAGATTGCAGTTCGGGCTGTAGTTGGCCTCGTGCTATTTTGTGACGTGCAGACAGTACGTGCCTGCCGCTTTAAGTGTGAGCGTGTGGGTGATGGGACTGGTTCTAGCTGGCTATCTCGATGTTTTCATCTCACTGTGTTTGCACACGGCATGTTTTCTTACTCTGCAGACAGTATGTGTCACGTGCCAGGGAAGGTTGTGGATTTCTGGTGGAATTCTGATTCTGGCAAGGAACCGAAAGAATGAGCTGCAAGCTTTCTTTCCATCGACGCCGGCGAACTGGGTGGGTGTGGATAGGATGGCAGTCTCTACTGTCACAACGCGCTCTCGAACATTGTCTTGTGCATCTTTCGAAACGTTCCTAATGTCTGCGTGAAAGTGTGCGCGTTATGGCGAATAGGCTCCGACATGCTTCGTCGCGTGTTTGTGTCGTCGCCGTGCGTGTGTCAGCTTTACATTATTCTGTGTATTACTTTGTCGACTGCAGAGGCGAGCGCGTAGAACCGTATGTCGTGACCTTTGGATTTTGGAGGCTTTGTTGCGATACGACATCAGCGCATGGGCAGCAGGTTTGGCAGCGATTTGTGGCAGCACGTACGTCGAACCGTTGAGCAGGCCTTGCACGTGCTGCATGTTCGTGTCATATGATCCATATTTAGTATTGCGTAGAGAGAGAACGAATGCGTGCATGGGAAAGACTCCCTGAGTTATCAAATGATATATGCTCAGATTATTTGGGGAGAGGTTGCAGTATGTGCCACGGAAACGGAAAGCCTTTAGCCATACGTCTACTTTGATTTCAATTGCATGTAAGGGCCATGCTTCTCTGTTCACTCGCATTGGCTGTTCTGTTTGCTTCTGCGTAGGGGACGGAAACGTGGAACCGCATGTGCGGCGCAGCCCAGTAATTTTGACAAGTGGCTGTTTGTTGTAGCTTTTTTGGTGGGGGACCGACTGCCAATGCTACAGCAAATTGTGGAATTGGAGTTGGACGGCTGCATGTTTACGCGCATGCGAAGCGTTTTGCTTTTGTTTGGCTGGTGAAGCGCCGGTCTGCGTTTACCTCGCCGAGCCACTAAGACGGCAGGCGCATAGTCCATTTGGGGCACTTGCACCTATAGGGTCGGCAACTGCTCTGCGACTCACCAATGGTTAGAGCCGTGCACTGCCGCAGCTGTGCAAAGAGTGCTGCTCACGGGACAGGTTGATGCTTATGCTACGAGCCGACGTGTTGAATAGAGCGGGCGCCGTTGAACGTGCACACGCATTTGAAGAGCTGATCTCCCGAGCCACAAATATTCAATAGAACACCTATATGCACACAAGAGAAGATACGCTAGACCACTGCATATCTGAACAGTGTCCACAGTACACTTTTGCATCTATTGTAGCTGCACTCCAGTTGTCGGTTTCACGGCTTTCTGTCGCAGGGTATGGGACTCGCAAGGAGAGGCTTGCCAGTTCGTCAGCTCCTTCGTGGCAGAGCGTGTCCGGACAGTTGGGCAAGAGCACATTTTCTGGCGTGGAGTGGTAAACTTGGCTGTGGGCAGCAGCCCGAGTGTTTGCGAGTGTTGCGAGCTGTTGGTGTTGGCATGAGCGTCGTCGCCCTGTGTGTCGTTTCATCAGCGCTACAGTGAGGCTTTACCCAGTCACATGGAAGTGTCCGTCTTACCGAGACAACAGTGTTTGCAGAATGCATGAGGCGACGGCACATCAGTGGATACACGTCAGGATTGCGCTGACTTTGGACAGCCATTTTTCGTTTCGCATGCCTTTCTGTTGCGTGTGCCTGCTAGTTGAGGCGATTGTGCTTGCGGAGACTGCTGAACAATACAAGTGCCATACGAGCGCCTCTGTCACTAGAGTGTGGACATATGCATCGCGGCACTTTCTCTGTGCATACGGCTCTGTTTTGCGCCATATTGAAAAGCGCATCAACACACGTGCTGTCAAAACACGCAAGGTGATCAAGCTGCTGCAACGTAGTTGAAGGACTCGGAAAAGGTTGACCGACTGACAGGAGCTGGAGCAGGCGTTCTCTTGGGTGGATAGCCTGTGCGTTTGGTGGAGCGGCTCCGGCGCGCGCGCGTTTGGTGGGCAACGGTCTGTGTACCCAGAAAAATTTTGAGCAGCCCTGTGCACCTAAAACATTGCGTTTTGCGGCTCGAGTCGTCACGGTCGATCGCCTTGGAAACGGTCAAAATGGTTCAAATGGCAAAGACGCCGCTTGGGCGGCGCTGAAGTCTTATGTTTCAGAGTCGTCGAGTATCGGTGGTCCTGCTCCGAATGAAATACCAGTTGGCGTAGGCAAGACAGATCAAACGCTGATAGTGTTGCAGTCGTCCGCGGTTCCTTCACGTAGTGTGTTGATCCCTTGAGTGGCAGTCCAAGCTGCGAGTTCTCTTATTTTTGTTGTTACGGCATGGCGTCTTGGACGACAAAGTCCACCCTAACGGATATGGATGCTTAATGCACTTTTGTGGATTTGCGGTGGGAGGAGGTCGAGTTTGGTGAGTGTACTGCCAATGGTGCAATTCAGCCATATGGCTCTGGAGGGCAATGCGGCACTGACAGGAACATACGATGGCGACATCCTATGGACGTTGTCATTGTAAGAGTCGTTGCGTGTGTAGCAAAAGTACTTTGAGGATGTGAGGCGACGCGCGAGAGATGTTTGCGAAGGAACGTTGCCGCGCACCCAAAGCTGGAGCAGCACGCTTTGTTCGAAGGAAGTAAACGTTCTGCTTCTTTCTAGTTAGTGAGAAGGCTCACTACACTGATTGCGTTGTGTGCAGGGAGACGTGGTGTTCGTCGGTCAGTCTTTACTAGGACAACAACATTAGGCGTTGAAGTGAAATGATGGCGATGAGATTGCAGTTCGGGGTGTAGGTGGCCGTGACGCGCAGACAGTACGTGGCCGTCGCTTTTCGTGTGAGCTCGTGGGTGATGCGACTGGTTCTAGCTGGCTTTCGTGATGTTGGCATCTCATTCTGTCCGCACACGGCATTCTATCCTGCTGTGCAGACAGTATGCGTCTCATGTCTGAAAAGCATGTGGATTTTTTGTGAAATTCTGACGCTGTCAAGGAACCAAATGAATGAGTTGGAAGCTTTCTTTTCATGGACGCCGACGAACTGAGTGGCTGTGGCTAGGTTGGCAGTCTTGACCGTCACGATACGTTTTTGAGCGTTGCCTGGTGCACCTGTGGGAAGGCGTTGTGTGCGTGCGTGAAGGTGTGCGCGTTGCGGCGAGTAGGCTTCGACATACTTCGTCGTGTGTTTGTGTCGTCGCCGTGCGTGTGTCAGCTTTACATTATTTTGTGCATTATTTTGACGACTGCAGAAGCGATCGCGTTGAGCCGTATGGTGTGACTTCGGGACTTTCGTGCTAGGTTTGGTGTGGAAAGACGTCAGCAGATGGATGGCACGCCTGGCAGCGGCTTCTGGCAGCGCGACATTAAGCCTTTGAGCAGGCCCTGCAGCTATTGCACGCTCCTGCCATACGGCGCACATTTAGCATTTCGTGGCGAAAGAACAAACGCGTGAACGGGAAAGAGTCCCTGCGCTCAAATCATTTGGGCAGAGGTTGCGGTATGCGCCATTGAAACTGGGAGCCATTAGCCCTTCGTTTCTTTTGATTGCCCTTGCTTGTAAGAGCCATGCTTCTCTGTTCACTCGCATTAGCTGTTCTGTTTGTTTCTGTGTAGGGGACGGAGAGGTGGAACCGCGTGTGCGGCGCAGCCCAGTAATTTTGACAAGTGGCTGTTTGTTGTAGTTTTTGGTGGGGGAACGCCTGCCAATGCTACAGCAAAATGTGGAGTTGGAGTTGGACGGCTGCATCGTTTCCGCGCATACGAAGCGTTTTGTGTTTGTTTGGCTGGTGAAGTGCCGGTCTGCGTTAATCACGCTGGGCCACTTAAACGGCTGGCACGTAGTCCATTTGGGGCACTTGCGCCTATCGGGTCGGCAACTGCTCTGCTGTTTGCACCTATTTTCTGGCGACTCACCAATGGTTAAAGGCGTGCACTGCCGCAGCTGTGCAAAGAGTTCTGCTCACGGGACAGGTTAATGCTTACGCTACGAGCCGATGTGTTGAATGGAGCAGGCGCCGTTGAGCGCGCACACGCATTTGAAGAGCTGACCTCCCGAGCCACAAATATTCAATAGAACACCTATATGCACACAAGAGAAGATACGCTAGACCACTGCATATCTGAACAGTGTCCACAGTACACTTTTGCATCTATTGTAGCTGCACTCCAGTTGTCGGTTTCACGGCTTTCTGTCGCAGGGTATGGGACTCGCAAGGAGAGGCTTGCCAGTTCGTCAGCTCCTTCGTGGCAGAGCGTGTCCGGACAGTTGGGCAAGAGCACATTTTCTGGCGTGGAGTGGTAAACTTGGCTGTGGGCAGCAGCCCGAGTGTTTGCGAGTGTTGCGAGCTGTTGGTGTTGGCATGAGCGTCGTCGCCCTGTGTGTCGTTTCATCAGCGCTACAGTGAGGTTTTACCCAGTCACATGAAAGTGTCCGTCTTACCGAGACAACAGTGTTTGCAGAATGCATGAGGCGACGGCACATCAGTGGATACACGTCAGGATTGCGCTGACTTTGGACAGCCATTTTTCGTTTCGCATGCCTTTCTGTTGCGTGTGCCTGCTAGTTGAGGCGATTGTGCTTGCGGAGACTGCTGAACAATACAAGTGCCATACGAGCGCCTCTGTCACTAGAGTGTGGACATATGCATCGCGGCACTTTCTCTGTGCATACGGCTCTGTTTTGCGCCATATTGAAAAGCGCATCAACACACGTGCTGTCAAAACACGCAAGGTGATCAAGCTGCTGCAACGTAGTTGAAGGACTCGGAAAAGGTTGACTGACTGACAGGAGCTGGAGCAGGCGTTCTCTTGGGTGGATAGCCTACGCAATTGGTGGAGCGGCTCCGGCGCGCGCGCGTTTGGTGGGCAACGGTCTGTGTACCCAGAAAAATTTTGAGCAGCCCTGTGCACCTAAAACATTGCGTTTCGCGGCTCGAGTCGTCACGGTCGATCGCCTTGGAAACGGTCAAAATGGTTCAAATGGCAAAGACGCCGCTTGGGCGGCGCTGAAGTCTTATGTTTCAGAGTCGTCGAGTATCGGTGGTCCTGCTCCGAATGAAATACCAGTTGGCGTAGGCAAGACAGATCAAACGCTGATAGCGTTGCAGTCGTCCGCGGTTCCTTCACGTAGTGTGTTGATCCCTTGAGTGGCAGTCCAAGCTGCGAGTTCTCTTATTTTTGTTGTTACGGCATGGCGTCTTGGACGACAAAGTCCACCCTAACGGATATGGATGCTTAATGCACTTTTGTGGATTTGCGGTGGGAGGAGGTCGAGTTTGGTGAGTGTACTGCCAATGGTGCAATTCAGCCATATGGCTCTGGAGGGCAATGCGGCACTGACAGGAACATACGATGGCGACATCCTATGGACGTTGTCATTGTAAGAGTCGTTGCGTGTGTAGCAAAAGTACTTTGAGGATGTGAGGCGACGCGCGAGAGATGTTTGCGAAGGAACGTTGCCGCGCACCCAAAGCTGGAGCAGCACGCTTTGTTCGAAGGAAGTAAACGTTCTGCTTCTTTCTAGTTAGTGAGAAGGCTCACTACACTGATTGCGTTGTGTGCAGGGAGACGTGGTGTTCGTCGGTCAGTCTTTACTAGGACAACAACATTAGGCGTTGAAGTGAAATGATGGCGATGAGATTGCAGTTCGGGGTGTAGGTGGCCGTGACGCGCAGACAGTACGTGGCCGTCGCTTTTCGTGTGAGCTTGTGGGTGATGCGACTGGTTCTAGCTGGCTTTCGTGATGTTGGCATCTCATTCTGTCCGCACACGGCATTCTATCCTGCTGTGCAGACAGTATGCGTCTCATGTCTGAAAAGCATGTGGATTTTTTGTGAAATTCTGACGCTGTCAAGGAACCAAATGAATGAGTTGGAAGCTTTCTTTTCATGGACGCCGACGAACTGAGTGGCTGTGGCTAGGTTGGTAGTCTTGACCGTCACGATACGTTTTTGAGCGTTGCCTGGTGCACCTGTGGGAAGGCGTTGTGTGCGTGCGTGAAGGTGTGCGCGTTGCGGCGAGTAGGCTTCGACATACTTCGTCGTGTGTTTGTGTCGTCGCCGTGCGTGTGTCAGCTTTACATTATTTTGTGCATTATTTTGACGACTGCAGAGGCGATCGCGTTGAGCCGTATGGTGTGACTTCGGGACTTTCGTGCTAGGTTTGGTGTGGAAAGACGTCAGCAGATGGATGGCACGCCTGGCAGCGGCTTCTGGCAGCGCGACATTAAGCCTTTGAGCAGGCCCTGCAGCTATTGCACGCTCCTGCCATACGGCGCACATTTAGCATTTCGTGGCGAAAGAACAAACGCGTGAACGGGAAAGAGTCCCTGCGCTCAAATCATTTGGGCAGAGGTTGCGGTATGCGCCATTGAAACTGGGAGCCATTAGCCCTTCGTTTCTTTTGATTGCCCTTGCTTGTAAGAGCCATGCTTCTCTGTTCACTCGCATTAGCTGTTCTGTTTGTTTCTGTGTAGGGGACGGAGAGGTGGAACCGCGTGTGCGGCGCAGCCCAGTAATTTTGACAAGTGGCTGTTTGTTGTAGTTTTTGGTGGGGGAACGCCTGCCAATGCTACAGCAAAATGTGGAGTTGGAGTTGGACGGCTGCATCGTTTCCGCGCATACGAAGCGTTTTGTGTTTGTTTGGCTGGTGAAGTGCCGGTCTGCGTTAATCACGCCGGGCCACTTAAACGGCTAGCACGTAGTCCATTTGGGGCACTTGCGCCTATCGGGTCGGCAACTGCTCTGCTGTTTGCACCTATTTTCTGGCGACTCACCAATGGTTAAAGGCGTGCACTGCCGCAGCTGTGCAAAGAGTTCTGCTCACGGGACAGGTTAATGCTTACGCTACGAGCCGATGTGTTGAATGGAGCAGGCGCCGTTGAGCGCGCACACGCATTTGAAGAGCTGACCTCCCGAGCCACAAATATTCAATAGAACACCTATATGCACACAAGAGAAGATACGCTAGACCACTGCATATCTGAACAGTGTCCACAGTACACTTTTGCATCTATTGTAGCTGCACTCCAGTTGTCGGTTTCACGGCTTTCTGTCGCAGGGTATGGGACTCGCAAGGAGAGGCTTGCCAGTTCGTCAGCTCCTTCGTGGCAGAGCGTGTCCGGACAGTTGGGCAAGAGCACATTTTCTGGCGTGGAGTGGTAAACTTGGCTGTGGGCAGCAGCCCGAGTGTTTGCGAGTGTTGCGAGCTGTTGGTGTTGGCATGAGCGTCGTCGCCCTGTGTGTCGTTTCATCAGCGTTACAGTGAGGTTTTACGCAGTCACATGGAAGTGTCCGTCTTACCGAGACAACAGTGTTTGCAGAATGCATGAGGCGACGGCACATCAGTGGATACACGTCAGGATTGCGCTGACTTTGCACAGCCATTTTTCGTTTCGCATGCCTTTCTGTTGCGTGTGCCTGCTAGTTGAGGCGATTGTGCTTGCGGAGACTGCTGAACAATACAAGTGCCATACGAGCGCCTCTGTCACTAGAGTGTGGACATATGCATCGCGGCACTTTCTCTGTGCATACGGCTCTGTTTTGCGCCATATTGAAAAGCGCATCAACACACGTGCTGTCAAAACACGCAAGGTGATCAAGCTGCTGCAACGTAGTTGAAGGACTTGGAAAAGGTTGACTGACTGACAGGAGCTGGAGCAGGCGTTCGTTTGGGTGGACAGCCTGTGCGTTTGGTGGAGCGGCTCCGGCGCGCGCGCGTTTGGTGGGCAACGGTCTGTGTACCCAGAAAAATTTTGTTCAGCCCTGTGCACTTAAAACATTGCGTTTCGCGGCTCGAGTCGTCACGGTCGATCGCCTTGGAAACGGTCAAAATGGTTCAAATGGCAAAGACGCCATTTGGGCGGCGCTGAAGTCTTATGTTTCAGAGTCGTCGAGTATCGGTGAACCTGCTCCGAATGAAATACCCAGATGGCGTAGGCAAGACAGATCAAACG